>NC_139556.1:19880967-20078467 GCF_965112155.1 Podarcis liolepis
CTACTGGATGGTGTCTGTAATTTATCTGTGGAGAGGGTCTGGGTTTGGGTCTGGTGTGGTTGATTGGTGATGGCGTTCTGTGTGCCTCTGGTTCTGGTGTCGGTTTTTGTGGGGAGGGCTAATTTCCAGATGTCTGGCAGGCGGGACGTGTCGTCACGCTTGTTCATGTTGTGAGGGTGTTTCTCTATCTCGATGGCTTCCATGATTATTCTCTTGTGGTGATGTTCCATGTTAAAGAGCAATTTGGAATCTGCAAAATTAATTTCGTGTCCTGTTTCTTTCATGTGTTGGAAAAGAAGAAAAAACTTCCTCTCTTTTCCAACACATGAAAGAAACAGGACACGAAATTAATTTTGAAGATGACGAGTGAAACCTCGTCGAAACGTCGCCTAGACACCCCAACTTTTACACGGGAAGACACCCGAGGACACCAAAACCTGCATTCCTGTACCCGTGAAAATCTACGAAAACAAATATCTCACCTCTACGGGGAGGAAACCTTCCAGCTTGAAGATGACGAGTGAGACCTCGTCGAAACGTCGCCTAGACACCCCAACTTTTACACGGGAAGACACCCGAGGACACCAAAACCTGCATTCCTGTACCCGTGAAAATCTACGAAAACATATATATATATATATATATATATATATATATATAATCCTTTCAACCTCAACTCCCTCTTCCAGTAAGTATAAAATGGTTAAGGTTAATTCAGAAGAAAGGATCAAATTTAAGTGTCCTTGCTTACATGAAGTTGAGCTGAATTTTAAAATCATAACTTATGCCAGTTTGTGTGTGTAGCTGAATTATTTTGAGGATTATCACGAACATTGATCTGTCCTTCACATTGCATTTGATGCCTGAGCTAAACCCAGAGAGATGATAGCCTTAGTGTGGTGTCACTTTTGTCACTTGAAAGCCTACTCAGTCAACTGAATCTTGAAAAGATTTCAGTATAACAAAGCACTGATAGGTTTTAAACTTGGCTTTAACCTTCAGAGACTAATAATTTATTATTCCTTGTTATGCACCAGTACCTTTTTTTCCTTTAACAATACATCATTTTTAATGTGGGTGACTTGATTTTTTGTAATATAAAGCATCCATAAATAGGATGAAAAGAAAATGGTAGCTAAGTACTTTTATGGTTGGCAATATGAATGCTATTCTTCATGCAATTCATCAAACATTTATCTGCATAAATTATGGCAGTTAAATGAAAAAGAGCCGATGAGAAGTAACACTTTAGTATCATTTGTAGCAGTAAATGCAGACTAAAAATTACATTTGTTAAAAAAATAATACATCAGCTCTGTGTTCATTAACTGGACAAACTGTTTAGGAAAATACTTGCATTTTGATAAAATGGTAACTTTTATTGTCCCAGCTGGCAGTGCCAATGATTAGGCAATTGTGTATTTATGGAATAACTTCGGTAGTCATTGTTGAGAGTGTAAAATTGCAAAACATAGAACAGGGTTCTTCAAGCCTTCCCCAATGTGATTCTCTAAGTCAAAATGACAACTGTCCAAACCTCCCAAAATACCAGTACGAAAAACAACAACAGGGGATAGTGTTCACTATTATCCAAAAAATTAAGAAGAAAAGAAGGTGAAATGAGGCCATAACAAGATTATAATGAAACAAAAACATTTGGTGAAACTTAATTAGAGTGGCTCCATTTACCTCCACCTCTTAATGTAGGACTTATGGTATGTCTTTAAAACTCACTCCTGTCTTTCCAATAAAAACACAACATACATGCAGTCGTTCTGAAAGAAGTTGCTGAGAATTGTAAGAGACATGAAAACTGGCTTACTTGTCAAATCTGGAGAGGACTGTACCTCCAAGGAAGGAGAGTCCACTACCTCTCTTGGGAATCCGTTCCACTGTCAAACAGCTTTTGCCATCAGAAAGTTCTTCCTGATGTTTGGACGGAATCTCTTTTCTTGTAACTAGACTCCATTGGTTTAGGTCCTATGCTCCAAAGCAGGAGACAACAAGCAGGCTCCATCTTCCATGTGACAGCCCTTTAGATATTTGAAAATGGCTATTATATCTCCTCTTAATCAAGCCTCTTTGAGTTCAATGAGACTTACTCCTAAGTAAGTCTCTATATGGTTTCAGAATAAAGGTTGCATCAAATGATAGCGTACATTCCAAATAGACCTGTTGAAATCAATAAACATAACTAACTTTTGCCCATGTTTCAATGGGTTTGCTTTGAGTAGAACTTGGGAGACAACCCAAAGTATTTTTGTGTTTCAAGCATTCCTGAATTGGGCACAGTGAGGACCAAAATGTCCTGAGTGCAAGAATATCATGCAGGATTAAAGTAAATGAAGATGAATCAGAAGCATTTAGGACTATTGTGGGCATGGCCCCTGTCTGGTGATGAGGTATGCATTTTGAAGTCTTGCAAATTATTTTCTTTGTTCTCCCTTCCTCTCTCATCTCCACCCTCTCATCACCTTCCTGAAGTGGGCTTCCCCTCCTATATCACCACCTGGAACTGCTGCCTCCTTCTGTTTCAATGTTATTAATTTAAATCCCATTTGCTAGAGCCATACTTTCTTCATTTGATTAGGGTGAGACACGAAAGATTCATCAGAATATTGGCAATTCTATTCTAGGCCACTTTGTGAACCTTGTGCTTTTGCTTTTCTCAAGTCATTTTCAAAATGGAAGCTGAAATACTGCAAATTTTGTTACAGGAATTGATCTAGGTTGGGGAGGGGAGGAAATTGAACATCTAAATCTCTTAGAAATGAGGCAGCTGTAATGTTCAAGCATAGTTCTTCCTTTCTGCCTTCTGTTTTCTTACACCCAAGCAGCAATATTTCCAGGAAGCTCTGCTACAATTTGGTGAACACATAATACCACTCCTGTGTTTTAATTGTGAAAGCACAGTCCAACTTACTTGTTTTATTTCTCTTTCAGAGGTTTAACATAATATATTTAGCTGTTTAATGGGTGTAGTATTTCCATTTAATTAGAATACTTTGAGAGAGGGGTTACTTGTTTGCCTTGTCTGTGTTGTCTGCAGAGCACCTTTCAGATGTTAACACACTGTTGTGGGAACAACTTTTCCTTGGATTCATCCTATGGCACTTCCATAATGTTTAAAGCCCACCTGAGGTCCTTACCCCACTCCCAGTCATTTCACCTGATGGTAGCTAATAAGGACTTACTTAGTGGTAAGTTTCTAAACATTAGGCCAGTTGTGGAAATCCACACCTGAATTTGGTTGGATCAAGAACTGGCTTGCCCTCTGTGGGCCCCCCACCTGTCAGTCACCTGACATCGTATGGCATCCTGTAATTAAAAGTTCAAGCCATGGCTGCAAGAGAAGAAAGTCTGTGCATCCTCAACCTGTCAAAGGACAGACAGAAACATCTCCAGTCCTGCCAATATGCTCTCACAGCACTTATTTCAGAGATGACAAATATCTGCACCTGACATCACATGATGCCAGGTGACAAACAGTGGGTGTGTTTTGCCAAAAATGGCCTCTGAGGACAGAGGGTTCTTCACTACTGCATTAAGCAGTGCAATGGAAGGAGTCCATAGAAAACCATTTCTGGCATCAATGCTGTAATGTCCAAAGGGTACCAACTTAATTTCAGTTCATTGCTTGATCTACAACAGCAATCATTCATATTTAGGAATATGAAAATGCATGAGCCAACATCATAGACATTTTGTGGCTGAGCTTACATCTAGTTTAGGGTTGGCTTAAGCTGTGGTTCTCCATTTGTTGCTGAACTACAACTCCATTATCCCTGACTACTGGCTATTCTGGCTGGGACTAATGGAAGTTGCAGAATAGCGAGAATACCTTTGGCGAGCCTGAGGTTTACCACCCCAGACTACTTACTCTGCTTGCAACTGAGAAAGTTCTCTCTCATCCTTTTTGTTGCTATTGCTACCTGTTTTAAACGACCCTGTTACCAGATAAGAATTGGTGGGATTCATGTTTATTGTCCACTATTTGTTTCATATAGGTTTCAGTATTTTCTTTTGAAGTTTCCTTTCCTCCCCCAGCCCCCTTTTCTTTTATTAGTGTTATGTGTGTTTGTGTTGCAAAATTTAAAAAATGGGGGGGGGGAATTGGTGGGATTTGACAACTTGGTGGGATTTGGCAACTTGCAACAGTCTTATGTTTTGCTGTGAAATAGTGCTGGGAATGTTGGCAGCTACTTTATCTAGTTGTCTTTTGGATTAGTCACTAGTCCCAGTCATACTTACTGAGTATCCCCAGTAGAACCACTAGGAGGACAGCCCCATAAAAAGAAAAGCCATCCTCTCAACCTCTCTTTAAAGACTGATTCTACCACTGGCCTTTTTCAGTGTTTACAGTAAAGGGTTATCTTCAATTCTGTTGTGTCCCATTTTGTTTTTGTTTTTTAAAAAAAAGATATTTATTAGAAGTTTAGGAATTACAAAAAAAGAAAAAGAAAAAGAGAGAAAACAACAAAAAAATTAACAAGACAAACATTACATTACAGTACATAAAAAGAATAACATAAAAAAACAATACAACAATACAGTAAAAAAGAACAATAAAATTAAAAAAAACATACATCCAGTATTCCATATCTTTACCTTTCATTTACTTGTTTCATCGACCTCCTCACACCTCCCTTTTTGTATTCTAATTCAATTAATTGTTTCCGCAAATTCTTTCCATCTTTCTCAATTTTTGTTCTATAATTTATCTTAACGGTCTAACCTTACATTTTTCTTTTTGGTCCATTATCAATCAACTTTTACTTAATTCTTTATTACATTTCTGCTAAAACCATATAACTTCATTCCAGCATCCTTCTAACATTCATTAATTTTGCAATATTTCTGTAAATATACTTTAAATTTTTTCCAATCGTCTTCCACCGACTCTTCTCCCTGGTCTCGAATTCTGCCAGTCTTTTCCGCCAGTTCCATGTAGTCCGTCAGCTTCATCTGCCATTCTTCCAGGGTGGGTAAATCTTGTGTCTTCCAGTGCTTTGCGATGAGTATTCTTGCTGCTGTTGTAGCATACATAAAAAAAGTTCTATCCTTCTTTGGCACCAATTGGCTGATCATGCCCAGGAGAAAGGCCTCTGGTTTCTTCAGAAAGGTATATTTAAATACCTTTTTCATTTCATTATAGTTCATCTCCCAGAATGCCTTAATCTTTGGGCATGTCCACCAGAGGTGAAAAAATGTACCTTCAGTTTCATTACATTTCCAACATTTATTATCGGGCAAATGGTAAATTTTTGCAAGCTTGACTGGTGTTATGTACCACCTGTAGATCATTTTCATTAAATTCTCTTTTAAGGCATTACATGCCGTAAACTTCAAACCAGTGGTCCATAACTGTTCCCAGTCAGCCATCATAATATTATGTCCAACATCTTGTGCCCATTTAATCATAGCAGATTTCACCATTTCATCTTGAGTATTCCATTCAACAGCATTCTTGACAAATTCTTAACTTTCTGATTAACAATTCTGTTTCCAATTTTGATTTTTCCACCTGGAAGCCTAATTTTTTATCCAAATTATAAGCCTCCATTATTTGATAATAGTGGAGACAATCTCGTACTCTGTTTTTTAATTTTTCAAAGCTCTGCAATTTTAATCTGTCACCCTCTTGTTCCAAAATTTCCCAATATTTCGGCCATTTGGCCTCCATATTGAGTTTTTCCTGAGCCTTTGCTTCCATTGGTGACAACCATCTTGGGGTTTTATTTTCTAACAGGTCCTTATATCTTATCCAATCATTAAACAATGCTTTTCTGACAATATGGCTTTTGAACGCTTTGTGTGCTTTAACCTTGTCATACCACAGACACGCATGCCAGCCAAATACATTGTTGAAACCTTCCAAATCCAACAGATCCGTGTTTTCAAGAAGTGTCCCGTTTTGTATCTACTGGTCAGTAACAAATTTGTCTTATTTAGAGAATTAAAAGATATTTCAAAGCAGAGAGATACTGCAACACCTTTACTCTGGCCTGTGATGTGAGATGTAAGAAAATGCATAGCCTATGACAAACTGGGAAGATTTTCAGTTTATAATATTTTATATAGGGTGCATTTGTGTCTGCATTATCAAAAGCAGTAGTTCACCAATTAAAGCTTATGCCTCGACAATAAATCTGTTTAAAGGGACCACAGATCTCTGGTGTGTTGCTCAGCAGTGAGAGTCACACTGGAAATAATGAGTTGAAGAACTGCTTGTAATTGGCATTATTTTAGATGGCATTTGTCAGGTATATGGCAGTTCTCAGGCTGCAGTTGATCGGTGGGAGCATTAATTTTATTCCTAAACTGTTTCCCATAGATGTGAAGCAGACCACTGAAAATCTTGATAGAGATAAAACACAATTAACATTTTTAAATCCCCCCCTCCTTATGTCTCTTCACCATTTTCTGTCATAATATTTTCATTTTGCTTGGGAAGATCCATCCTCTTGTTCTGTCACTTCCACTCTTGTCAGGCCATGGAAGCCACAGGGCTGGCCCAGATTTCAAACTGGGAACACTCTGAATGGTATACCTGTTTGAACCTGTTTGAGACTAGGGTATCCAGGAGTTGTCTATACCTCTATCCAGTGCTTTTTTCCTGTGGGGATGCAGGGGGGTGCATACCCCTAAACATTTTGTGAATCTGACAGGAGAAGAAACTAAAACTAAAGAAATAATTTCTTCTCTAGCATGGTGAATTTTCAGTTCCGTTGCTATCCCCGATGGTGGCCTATAAAATGGTGTTTTTCTTGAGTCAAAATGAGAGTATCCCTAAACATTTTTTTTAGGGAAAAAAAAAACACTGCCTCCATCTGTTGCGATGTGATATCTGATGGTATAGGCTAGTGGCTGAGCAGAAGACCCCATCACAGTCTGTATGTGAAAGGCGCAATAGAATGGTAAAATAGTGTATTGACCATTGTTTACTTTAACTTGTTTTCAAAGTGTTTTGAGAATCATTTATGATGTTGCTTCATACTTGTCATTGTGTAGTTCCAAGTATTTATGCTGCTATAGGTCTTAGCTTCTTGTGCATTCCACACCCCACTCCCACCCCACTTAAGGGTCCCTTTTGGCAGAGTGGGTAGATGTACACATCTGTTTTATTCTAAATTATGAGTCAAACCACTTAAATGAGAATTTCTGACTATTACTTGTTTCAATAACTTGTGTCTGAAAATCAAGAGTAATGATTAATTGAGTAAAAGTGTCTATGTATGCACACATTTTTGTTTGCCTCTTTAAACTGATTTTTATTGAACAATTTCACTCTTGAGAGCCCAATAAGTCAGTGTGTGAGCTTACTTTTCCATATTTAGTAGTATTAATGCTAGGTAATACATGGAAATAAAAAAGACCACCCCAATATTCATTAGTGAATATTCAAACTTTAATGGCTATTTATAGTCATAAGTAAATGTTGGCAAAGCCAGGCATGTTCTGTGAATGTCCAAAAACTGCACAGTGAATGTTGACAGGCATCAACTTGAGATTGTCAATATTCACTTGTGTATGTATGAAAAGTGAAGAAATCCAAATATATCTTTGGGTGTTCACAAAATTCATCTTGGATTACCATCCTTTATTTGCAATGTACACAGTCATTACATTGGGAAATTCACTGCAACATCATAAATATGAAATAAGATAAATATGGGATCTACTTCAGACTGTTATTTGGGCATTCTTAGAAAACATTATATTACACTCTTGAATCTTGTGGATTTTTTTTGCAGTTCTCATTTAACATTTTTCAAATATGTGCTTTGGTTTGGTACTTTATCCACAGCTGGTGGAGAAGAATGACTGTACCACAAATTCTCATTTACAGGTGTGAGGTTGGTTGGTGCCCCTTTAGTAGTAAGACAGAACCTCAGCAAAAAGAAACATTCCATATCCTTTGTCTTTAAACTCATTGTTCTTATCATTCTAGCTAGAATAATTTTTCCTTAGCATATTACATCACATCTAAACACTAGTAACACTTTCTATTGAAAATAGAATGTTGTAAGTTTTTCGACATAGTGCCCTCAATTCTAAAGTTAGCATCTTGCAGCACATCCTACTAGAAAGTATGTCCTGTTGAATTCAGTGGGGCTTACTTCCAGGAAAGTAGCTTTAGAATTGCTGCATTAGCTATTATGGAAGCCTGTTTCTGAAAGTTATGTTCATTCTTTCCACCAGGATCTTAGTATACTGTAATATATTTCTTTAAGCATAATATTTTTCTTCCTTAGTATGCCAGTTCTCTGTATACATTAATTTTGACCCAGGTGAAATGAAGGCTAGTTTCACCCCTGAGCAATGTTTATGGAGTGGTGTGTGTGTTTGTTTGTTTTGAAGTAACCAGTTACACTATATGTGTAGACTTAAATAGATCTAGGCCCTCTGAATTCCCAGATTAAATGTTGGCCATTCTCCCCCTAATTCAGGGGTGGAAACCCTTTATACCCATTAGAGCTCACAGGGGCTGCACGCCAGTGGTGAAGATCATTCAACACACACACACACGCACACACACACACACAGACACACACACACACAGCAAAAGGGAGCAGGAAGAGTTAATCTCACTACCTCCAAGCAATCTCAAAGCAGCCAATATTTCTGTCTCTGCTATAAGCAGCCTGAGTTCTTCATCCAGTGGGAGCCTGGACACTGCCTTACATCCTCTTGATCTGCTTTACCAGCTTTACTGCATGCTAACTCATTATGGGGAGCTAGAATGGCATCTGTCTGATGCCTGCTTCCAGCTTCTGTCTTGACTTGATTGCCTGGTTCCTGAAATGTCAGTTTTTGAAGTTTGTTGGAGTTGCATTGGGTTTTAATCCTGGGTTTTTGTTTGTGGCTCATGGTTCTGGGATTGGATCCTCTCATAGTGACTCTGACAAGGACATTCTTTCAAGTGACATGTACATATTATTCCACTCAGAAAGGCTGCTAGTTTTATTCTTCCTAAGCCACTCTTCCAGGAGGGGCCCATGAATTTGGCTGGCCCTGGTATTCAACCCCAAATGGCGCTTCCCAAAGACCTTGCTGTTCTGTCAAGGGAGAGAGAATGATCTTGACTATGACATCACACAGAGCTTTGCAGGTTCCCATTGTGCTTCCATGACCAGATGAAGAAGTGCCATTTCTTCTTCCCAGTTCTGAACTTGTGTTGGGAGGGAGTGGGTCTTGTCACACTGCCTTTGAAAGTTCCAAGTGGGCTTCCAAGTGGTCTCCAAATATCAGCATGAGCTCAGGGAAAACAATCATGCTTCTCTAGCACCCAGAAACCAGAAAAGGGTGGGCAACTCTTTTCAGATTAAATGATACACTCACCAGCTCATCACAGCTGAGTGTAATTGTGGATCCCTGTATTCTTCAAAATTGATAAATGATGTTATTTTGTTATAAACAGTCATTTGATTATGAAAACGACATTCAATCTGAAATGGCATATACTGTGCTAGTTTGTCAGTAGTACCGACTGATTTACCTGTATCAGTTCACTACAGAAACATTTGAAGTTCATTTTGTGTGTGTGTGTGTGTGTGTGTGTGTGTAGTGTGAATGTGTGTGTGTGTGTGTGTGTGTGTGTGTGTGTGTATATATATATATATATATATATATATATATATATATATATATGGTACGGTTTGGCAACTGGATGTATAACAGACTTGCTGTCTGTTTTCTGTTCGTTTGTTTTGTTCTTGTTAGAGTCATCAAAATGTTGACAGCTGCATAACTCTTTTTAAAGTATTCATATCCTGACAGATATTATGGATATTTGTCATTTTACTTACAGTAAGTGACAGCTAAATTAGCTTTATGCTGTGTTGGAGGATATTTCCAATGTAGTAAGCCCAGTCATATTTGGATTGAATTTCTCCAATGTGCAGCTGATTTTACGCAGTTATTAAGTAACAAGTAGTGCAGGATTCAGCACAAAGTATGGGAGTCTGAAAAGGCACCATTGTCCTTCATGCTATGCTGTCCTGATGGCGAATTCTTGCACCTGCCGTTACAGTGACATCCCAAACCAGAGTGAGCGTAGAGAAGTCTGAAGTTAGAAAAAAGGAAGAATAAGCAGGAAACAAGACAACTACTTATCCAGAATTGTGTTAAAAAATAGTTACAAAAAAGTCACACTTATGATACCCAGATTCCTCTCTCTCATCCAATCCAAATGCTATGGTTTCAACCCTTGCTCAGATTGTTTAGTTATATTGGGAAGCTGTAATGCATCAGCAAGAACCTGTTTATCCAGTTTTAAAACAACTTCACTAGATCTCAGTTTGTTCTGACAACAGTAAGTAGTCCTAGCACTTGTTCGTTCCCTTCTCTTGAATGGACAAATTCCAGTTCCACCAAGATTTCAGGAGATTAATCTTATTTTTTTGCTTCTGGTACTTGCTTTCATTTTTGTGCTTTTAAACCAGGAAATTACAAGGCTTGGCAGCATCACTACGTAAAAGCAGTGGTGTTGACAAGCCTCAGAAACTATATATCCCCAGTTCTTCTACCGCACAGATTACAATCCAAGACAGAAAAGAGCTATGGCGCTTTGGGACTGAATCAGTTGCTTTCCCCTCCTCCTACTATCCATGGTTGCCATTTCTGACATTGGCAGTCTAATATCGTTAAGCCTGGACTGGCACCACCCAGGCTCTTATCTCAAACTACTTTCTGCAGCTCAGCTATGACTGTTGTATTCCAACAACCAATAACAGTTGCCTGCTTTAGCCACTTCAGGACTTGTAGACAGGTGCTGGCAGCTTATAGGTAGCAATTTTCAAGTATACGTAGTACTCTCAGGAAAGCAGAACTTTCCACCCAAGCATTCTAATCTACAGCATTGTTCAATAATCGTTGCTCCCAATCAAGAGCCAAATTTCGAGGGATGAGTTGATTCCCTCAAGGCTATCTTTACCTTTTTTATTTTTTTAAAGGTTTTAAGTACAGTGGTACCTCGGGTTAAGTACTTAATTTGTTCCGGAGGTCCGTACTTAACCTGAAACTGTTCTTAACCTGAAGCACCACTTTAGCTAATGGGGCCTCCTGCTGCTGCTGCGCCACCGGAGCATGATTTCTGTTCTCATCCTGAAGCAAAGTTCTTAATCTGAAGCACTATTTCTGGGTTAGCCGAGTCTGTAACCTGAAGCGTATGTAACCTGAAGGGTATGTAACCCGAGGTACCACTGTATTTTATTCTGTAAACAGCTTTGGGAACTTAGTTGAAAGCTGGAGTGTGAGAAGTTGGACTGTAAATGATTTAAATAAAATACTGATAAGCTCATCAATTTAATGCCGGTCGTTTGGCCCTATGTCACTTCCATGTCCCAGGGTTCACCCAGGCCCATTTGAACTGGCACGACACATCTTTTGATGAGGAAGTGGATACATACCTGCAACCATGGCAATTGGTTCCTGCATACAGTTGCATGTGATCAGAGCTAGGCTTGTCTAAAGATGCAGCAGAATGAGGTGGTAGAGTAGACTCCATCCCTTTAGACTGCAGGTGGAGAACCTTGATCTTATGTCTTCCCCACATGAAAAAACTGAATGTAAATAAGAAAACCCTATTACAGCAAAGAGAAGATTGTAGCCCAACTTGTTTACTATATAAATATTGGCAATAAATACATAAATATTGTGCAGATCTTTCTACCTGCAGGGAGCTTTTCACATAGAGGGGCATTGGAAATGAACCAGCTCACCTCACACCTGCAATCAGAAATGGAACATTCCATGCTACCACATCCGAACTCTACCATCTCATTCTGCTAGATGTATATAAACAACAAGATCCTTGTGTGTACAAGCTCTGGTCTTTTATGAGGAAGAGCATTGACTACCTGGCCAGGTTTCTGAGGAAACAAATTTTGTGACATCTGTAGTCCTGTTGAGTTGTAGGTAGTGCTTGGGGAAACTGGATGACCATATTGCTGCAGCAGCAGCAGCAGCAGCAGCAGCAGCAGCGAGATTCAGAGATAAAAGTCAGAATTCTAAGATTCTCAGAGGATGGATACTTTCTCTTGCACAAGCTTCCATCTTTCATAGTTGCAGAGAAATAAACTAAAAAAATCTGTCAAAAATATTTAGAATCTAAAGAACATCTCTGTAGGGACTTCCTGATATAACAAAGCTATCATTCATTGGGGCCTCCAGTTCTTGCATTCCTGGTTTTAAACTTACACTCAAAGTATGGAGAGTTATTTGAAAATTTTCCAGTCGAGGCTTTTTTCCCTTTACAAAATTTAGTTTATGGCTCCAATAGATAGGGATGGATTAATTTTGAGGGTAGGAAAGAAAGTTCTTCAGAGAACAATAGCATAGAAAGAGGCATATGAAATTTGGGGAAAACATAGCAAGTGCCTCAAGTCTGACAACTGCTTTTACTTCCCATTTGAAATTAATGTTCATTGTATAAAAATGCTAAAGCGAATAAATCCTTAAGGGCTGGCCTGACATTTTAAAGCTCTTATTTGCTTGAATTCACAGCACTGAAGGTGGGGATTTACTGACACTCAAGCAACGGTAGGATGTGATGTGCTTAGGATCACAATCTTATTCCTTGCATGTACAGGGCTGAGCTTTCTTCTAGATGGAAAATTATATAGCTTATTTAGTTCACTCTAAAAACAATAATGGGACCTATTCAGATTTTATCTCTAATTTTACTTGGTTGTTGAGCAGTATTAATAATCCTGTCATAAACTGCACTAAAGAGGTGCTCACAGAGTTTCCTAGGATTTAGTATAGGATAAATATTCCTCAGGAAGAGTAGGACATGCATGTTGCTTTCCTCTGGGTTTAGTTGGATGTATCTGGAGTGTGGCACTGCTCACTATATATCTAGCAGATTTGGCAAAAGCATTAAGGAGCTGAGTATTTCAAAGTGGTGTTATAGAAAGTTGCTGTGGTTCTGAACAGGTATAATCATGGAGAAGATACATCATACTTAGCACATTACTAATTTTTGCAATGAAATGATGCAGACTAGTTCATAACCTTAATAAGTACATTGCATTCTACAGTAATCATGCAGAAATAATAGCATATCCCAATTAATGATGACAAAAACTTTCCACAATCTATTGTCTGTGTCCTGACTTTGTCCTCTCTCTACCTGAATCCATGCAAATCTGTATCAGCACAAGCAATTCAGTGTAGCAAACTGAGGCATGTAAATTAAATCTGTTTGAATGAACTGTTACACACACTGTAGGTATTGTTTATACATATTCTAGCCATCATTAAGGTTTTTCAAGAAGGACCATCATTAAGGTCCTTCTCGTTTGGGGATCAGTTCTCCTGCATTTGCAGAATATTTTGAGTTTGAAACACACTAGTATTGTTTTCTAAGTAAAACTTGTATCCACACATAGAAGTCTTCTGCTGTCATATTACATGCTCCTTCCAAAGACAGTTAACAATCACGTGGCACCTTAACAACCAGCAGATTTATTGAGGGATAAACTTTTATAGATCAAATTCAAGTATCATTCTTTTGTTTGCTACTGGTTGTCTACCAGTTTTTGTTATTCTGAAAGTATCTCAAGTTTGTGTCCTCACCAGCTTTCACCTCTGACTTGTTATTCTCAGCATTTTTAATAACTAGTGTGTGATCTGGAAATTGCCTTTCTTGCTAGTGTCACACCGCCATTCTGCCAGACTTAATATCAGACTTGGTCTCTAATCAGACCTTTGTCTTTGTTTCGGGACATATGATGGGACAATGATCAAGCATATCAGACAGTGAAGGAGAAACTCTTGCTGCATGTGTGCACATGCACTTTCCATCATCACTCTCATGGTTGGAATACGTGTAACATAGCTCTCCAAGGTGAAAGGTAATGCTAGGATTGGAAAGGACATGGGACACCACTCTTGATTTTCCTTGATGACATTCACCTCTCAGACCAAATATATTTGATCTAGATACTGCTATTTTCCCTTAACAAAGCCCTGTATCTGGCTGAGATGATTTGCAGAAATGGGACTATATTGAAAGCCATGAATAACAATGTAAAGAGAGACTTGAGGTGAAATTGCAAGGGACCAAGCTGGACAGTTAAATGGGGCCTGATGAGATTCACAAGTAAGATGTTCCTCACTTGTATTGCACACAATACAAGTAGAATACACAATACAGCAGAAGCTCAGTTAGTAATATTGGTTGAATAGCAATATTGGTTCACATGGTGGTTGCCACTTCTCATGGCTATACCCCATGCTAACAGTGTACCTACGGTACTGCCTCTCCTGGTATGCCCCGCAGAGGACCTTAGGGTCCACAAATAACAACACTTTGGAGGACCAAAGCCGCAAAGTGGTTAGATTGGTCTCAACTAGGGCCAGGGCCTTTTCAGTACTGGCCCCGACTTGGTGGAATGCTCTGTCACAAGAGACCAGGGCCCTGCGGGACTTGACATCTTTCCGCAGGGCCTGCAAGACGGAGCTGTTCCGCCTGGCCTTTGGTTTGGACTCAGTCTGACCCTTATGTTTACCTCCCCTTATGGTTTTGATTTACGGGCTACTATTAAAATGAGGCTGCATTTTAAATTGTATTTTAACCCATATTTTAATAAATTGGTTTTTTGTTTGTTTGTTTCCCCCCTATTATGCTTTATTGTAATTTTATTGGCGTTAGCCGCCCTGAGCCCCACTCTGGCCAGGGAGGGCAGGGTATAAATAAAATATTATTATTATTATTATTGTTATTACTATTACCACCTTGGGATCTGGCTTTGTTGGCCTGAATGCTTTCCATGTGACCCCCCCCCCCGTTTCATATATCAAGGCAGTCTGAGATGAAGCCATGGAGCTGTGAAGTAAGCAAGCTGCCATAATGTTAAACAGGGTTGTATCAAAGAGCAAACTACAGTCTGCTTCAGATGTGATTCTGAAGGAAAGATAGGCAGTATTATTTTTTTAATAGAAGTTGGTATTATAGAGCCATCTTTGCTCATTATGATCTGTACACTTCCCTGCCCCCAGCTCCAGTTATACTTGTTTCATCATTGTTTTTGAAGTGACTGGGAACTATTTAATAATCCTCAGTTAAGAGACTGTACAGGTTTATATAAGGGCCAAAGTCATACACATCTCTAGCAGATGGGAACCCTGCTGGTCAGATGACAATCAGGTGGGAAAGATCCACACAACTTGACAAAGCCATGTGGACAAAGAATGCGATTGCACCACTGAAGTAGCTCCCATGTCACTGTGTGAATACTGTCTGAGGCTACATTCAGACCAAACCATATTTAGTATAGTAAACATATAGTTTAGCATGAGAAGAATGAGTTGCAATGAGTGCTTTTGCTTTCCATTAATTACAGTTTAATATGTGATCTGAAATTGTGCTTAATGCTCATTATGGTTAACCCATGGTTTGAAATTGTCTTGCCTCAAATAAGCCATAGTTAAGGCTGATCACAATGTGTTTTGTTCAGCTATCACAGCATTCTGGGGTTATTCTAAGCCAGAAGCAAAAGCTTCCAAAATTCTCCTTGTGGTTATGCCAGAGGAGAAGAGGGAGGTGCACAAGCCTGATGCTTGTTCTATCTCATTCTTGTCATGCTAAGCTATGGTTTAGCATGATGTCTGAACATAGCCTGTGTTTAATTCTGTGTTTGCCAAGTGAAGGTGATAAAATACAGTAAAACTTATCAAGGCAACAACAACAAAGAGTCAAGGCTTCTTGCGGCAAAAGTTTGCTGAAGTTTGTCTTGGAACTGAAAGTATAAACAGTGCACACACTTAAACGCTTTGCAAAATATATGTGTATTAACTAATGTCTGACAGTGAAAATGAGTGATAAACTTTTACAATCCTTATCCCACCCAAACACTAAGATCAAAAGCAACAAACTTTAATACTAGGCATTTTATAGTTGGGTAGTTAAAATGGTTTAGAACTGTTACCTTACCAAAATTGGTGAGATGGTATGAAGTATTTAAGGAATGTAATGTTCCCAAGCAAAGCGGGTGGCTGATCTTTGTGTCTCTGGTGGCTTTATCTTCTTTTCAAATAATGTTCCTCTGCAGGAATTAAGTAAGCATCAACTCCTACCTTCTTTTAAATCTTGTTGTCTTTGCTAGATGCTTACAGTTTTGTTTGCGTTATTTACCGTAGTTCTTTGGACTGGTGGAGTGGGAGCGGGGTATTTCCTAGTACTTCAGTTGATTTACTTTGAGTGTGTCTCACTTCTATCTAGCTGGCTTTCCTTCAGGCCTTCTTAGAGAAGAACTGCATGCTCCTTGTCAAATCTGAGATCCTGTAACAGATGCTTTCACAAAGAGGACTAGTGCTGTCATTTATTCACAGCATTTAAAAAATAAATTTACTAATCATATTTGCATTCTTTTTAAGGGAGGATTATATATTTTCTTTAGTAAGTCACAGGACCAGATGTGCCCTAGTGTCACCTTCATCTGGTTCACCAGCTATGGCTGTTTCTGGACAAGTATAGCCTGACCACTGTAATCCATGCATTGGTAACCTCAAGGCTAGATTATTGTAATGCACTCAGATTGCTGATGGGAGCTTCTGGTCAAGAACATGTGACACAATTGCTACAGAGCCAGGTTCAAGCCTCATTAAAACACCCCCCCCCCCCCAATTTTCCTCCAAGTACCTTTTTTCTCATTTTAAAAATGAGAAAAAAATGGGAAATCAGGGGAGCAAAGAACAAATGAATTAAACGCTTTTAAGTGTGTTTTTTATAATGTAACATAGTCTACAGCAGCCTTTCTCAACCTGTGGGTCCTCAGATGTTGTTGAACTACAACTCCCATCACCCCTAGCTAGCAAGGCCAGAGCTCAGGGATGATGGGAGTTGTAGTCCAATAACACCTGGGGACCCACAGGCTGAGAACCGCTGGTCTAGAGCATTCATATAGTCTAGAAAATTCAGAGATATACAGCACTCAAATCCAATATGCATTTCTGCACCTAGAGGGGTGCTGCCATCTTTATGAGTGGTGTATACAGGGCTTCTGTTGTTTATGAATTACTGCTTTCTTTTTCTAGTGACCCTGGAGATAGCAGAATGAAGTATCCTGATTCTGCTGTCTTTATGCTTCCCTCACTTTGTGGTCAACCTTTCCCTCATTGACTATGACACACCCTGCTGCAGACTGAGAAGCAAGCAACTTATTGCTCTGCCTTACTGGAGGATAAAAGGGTCAGAAGGAGGTGGGATAGATACCGCAAAAATATATTGTAGATGCAGGAGTATCCTAGTGTTGCATATGGTTCAACAGTTTCAGTTTGGGTGACTGAATGATGGTGAGCACAAGTTCTTTAAAGATGGATTGGCCTGCAGTTTGAACTCTGACAAGAAACACATGGATGGTCACTATGAGGTGAGAGGGAAATAATTATGCTGTGGTTGCAGAAGGTGGGAATGCCATATCTGGTCATCTAAATTCACCTGAACTGCATGAACAACAATAACAGAATTGAAGCAGCTAGTTCCTAGTGTTCATCAAGGTCTTTCTGTGTATGCCACTAAGGTTGGGAGTAGGCCTCACAAGGGAAGCACATGGTTCTCATCATGCTAAAGTGAGGGAGGGTATTTGTAGGAGGTCATTTGGTGGGAGGCATTGATTAAACATTTCTCCCTCTGTCAATTCTTCCATGCAGTGCATACCTGCATGTTTGTTTTACTTTCTCCCCCCACCCCTGCTGTGCCAGAAGACTAGCAAAAGCCCACTTGCAAGGAAAAATAATCAGGGAGGGGGGTTAACTGCTTCCCTGCTTGATGAATATCTCCTGCAAATACATTCAAATTAACTGGTAAACAGCATATTTAGAAAATGTGTGCTTGCCTGCGTAGCATGTGGATAACCCTTAGACCAAACAAAATAAAGCAGAAGCAGGCCCATGTTTAAGCTATGGTATAAGGCAGGAATGGGAAACATCTGGCCATTGAGATGTTGCTGGACTATATCTTCCATTAAAAGGTAAAGGGACCCCTGACCATTAGGTCCAGTTGCGGACGACTCTGGGATTGCAGTGCTCATCTCATTTTACTGGCAGAGGAAGCCAGCGTACAGCTTCCGGGTCATGTGGCCAGCATGACTAAGCTGCTTCTGGTGAACCAGAGCAGCACATGGAAATGCCATTTACCTTCCCGCTGGAGTGGTACCTATTTATCTACTTGCACTTCCTGCTTTCCAACTGCTAGGTGGGCAAGAGCTGGGACCGAGCAATGGGAGCTCACCCCACTGCGGGGATTCGAACCGCCAACCTTCTGATCAGCAAGCCCTAGTCTCTGAGGTTTAACCCACAGTGCCACCCGCATCCCACAGCGCCGCCTGTGTCCTCCATAATTCCTGACAATTGGCCATACCAGCTGGGGCTGATGGGAGTGGGAGTTCAATCTGGAGAGCCACAGGTTAGCCACCCCTGCCCTAAGGAAGCCAAAACCAGTTTATAGGCTTGTCCCATTGCATTTCAACACCGACAACTATGCTCTGTGTGGTACTGCACGCAAATATCTGAACTGAACCGCCTTGAAACAGGTTGTCAAAACCATCTTCATATATATTACTGGCATTTATTTCCTTTATCAACTAAATTACAGAGGACAAGCTTATGCCTTTTATAATAACCAAACTACCCATCTCAACACTTGAAATTGGCAGGATTCCTTCATGGTTCTGTGAGGGACCTTGGGTTCTAATCAACCTCCTTTGACGTACCCTGTTCGATCTTAAACCAAATGCTTGAGAGTTAGGAGCAGTTCAGAGTACACACATAACAGTACTGGTTTATTAGACCCAAAACAAGTGTGTGCTCTTGCATACATTCAGCTCTTCCTTTGTTTGCTTATATGACAGAACTGTTGCCTTCCATAGTCTGTTAAACAATTGTTTCCAGTTGAATCCAAACCAAGAAACAGTGGCTTCCTCACAGACTACAAACCAACACATTTCTAATTTGATTTCATTTTTTATTCTGATGGTTTTTTTGGTATTTTATCATAAATAATTGCAGCGGCAGACATATTTTTGTTGAGCCAAAATATATCACTTTGATAAATTGTTTGAGCCAATAATTTTCTTGCAAAATTGATATAAGTGTAAAATCTAAAGGATAACTACATTCCAGTCTGCACATTTATCCAGGGGGGCATCGATCAGTGCAATTTTCACTGGAATTTTCAAATAGCAAATTCCTCAAGCATCCTTATTTACAAGTAGACATTCATAAGATATCTAAAATTTAATCAGTAGCAGTGACCATACACTGGAATTAAGGTTTTATCAAAGCATTTGCTTAGGGTTTTTTATTATTAAACTAAACTTCTGTCCTTGCAAATCAACATGGAAGTGCCAAGAAATACATAGAAATACATGTTTCCCAACAATAAGCTGTTGCTACAGAGTGTGGTTGTAGGGGTCAATTGCAAAATCACTTCATTTGCTTTTTATAAACTGGAAAAGCTGTATAGTTGTTTTGAAAATATTCCAACAGTCCTTTACTGGTATATCTAGAATTATGTCCACAAAGTCTTGTGTAAGCGCCTTTTCTGCTGTTTCTCAAAGCAGAAATGCTGTGGTCTGGCTTTCTGTTTTTGCATACTGTTGGCATGGTTTTCAGATTGCTTGTGTGGGAACCCCTTGTGTGATCTAGTGCTTTTGCTGGTATAGCTACTTAGGAAAAACAGCCTGATTGGTGGGAATCATTAATTTAGATGCAAAGAATGAGTTATTTCATGCTTTTTCTCTCTCGTGGGCAGAGGGAGTAGAGTTACAGCAAATAAACTATCTCCTATTTGTGTAGTGTTATGGTTGTCAGCTGTCTGTTGCCAAAGAACCACAACAGAGCTAAATGTTTGTGACATCTTGCCCAGTCAAGGTATAGCAAAAAAACAAAACTGCAATGGAACTCACTTTGTGACAACCTGTGCTCGTATACATTAGCTTATCCAATCACTTTTCCCCTGTGCTTGGTGAAATTTGTTAAATTAATTCAGCTGCAATTAGCAGATTTATGGGAAAGTACCCTGTTATCCTTTAATTGAAGAGCATAAAAACTACAGAACTGAGTCTGCTGGTTCTATTTGTGTAATAGGCAATCTATCTACGACAAGGTTTGATCGATGGAGTCGTATGATGCCCTTGCCTTGTTTTATATAGGCTGTCAGCTCTTAACTGGGACTGAAGTATCTGGGTAACAAAAATTGATATAATGACTTAATGCGCCTTATTCTCTTTGAGCTACATCAGTTTAGAGCACTTCTGAGAGAAAAATGTCTGGAAAATATCAGGGAGTCATTTATCAACCTGTTTTCATTAGCATACCGCCTAGGACTGGAAAGGATTTGAATTTTTTTAAAAAAGCAGGATGGTACAATTTATTTCAGGTCTCATATTTCTTGGATGAAAGAAGACTTCTAATAAAGGGAAATATGGAAAGATGCTTTTCTTGCTCTTCTTTACTAAATAAAAACTAGGGGAGAAATATCACTTTGAATTCATTATTAATAATGCAGCAAGTATATTGGTAAGAATATAATTTAGTAAAATAAATGTACTTTTTGGATTGTTTGTTTTTGCATTTGTTTGGCACCTGAGATGCGCAAAGGATGTCTGTATGTGATGTCTGGGGCCAGGGAAGGGTGTTGGAAGTTCAAAGGGTTTATCTAAATTATAGCCTGCTCACTCTAATGATAAAGCTGTTCTGCTATTCATAGGTTGCAGAAAGTGAAAAAGAAAACTACACAAACATTTTGGACCAGAGGGGGTTGAAAATATGTTCAAGTATATAGAATCATTTGTCCTGCCAACTACAGGATGCTAACCACAAGAAGAGATAATGATAACCGAAAGGCTGTTCTTTGTGAGAATATCCCTTTTCTTTTTGCATGAAATTTTTATGTATCAGTCAGACTGCATACAGTGCACCTAATGTATAAAATAAATTGGTGCATAAATCAGGTTATGAGAAGCATGTAACAAGCCTGGCTTTTGCCCATAGGAATCTCGTATGAGCATGGGAAAACTCTCATTTAAAAATAATAATAACATAAGGACTTCTCTTGGGAGGTGGCTGGATTCTCATTTTACCAATATCACCGTCTAGATTGTTATACAGCCCAAGGACAATCCAGATTAAGAGAAAGGGGTATGCAGAAGTACTGTGCTTTTATTGTAACAAGTGCTACTTTTATAGAAAACGCCTCCCTTGTTCTCTTATAATAGCAGTGGCCACCCACCTGAGAGGCGCTGGAACTGAGCTCTGGCGTGTTCCAGCTGAAAAAAAGCTGTTTGTAACCATGCCTATAGTTTGTAATGATATCAATGAATTGGGTTTTGGTTGAACAGAGAAATTTATTACAGGTATTGTATTGATTAGCATATAGATTCCCTGACATAATAATAAATTATTATTGGTGACAGACGTTGTCTTGTGGCTAATTCAGTTTCACATCTTTCCATCAATGATGTAAAACTGCCATAGGGCCGAAATATTTAGCACATTATTGTTATTCCTTTCCATCCGAAAACAGCAAATAAATGCCAGTTCTGTGTTATGTGGTGCTAGGCTTGGATTGGCAAGACTGTTTGGATCAAGGTATTCGATTAGCCGTGTTGACCTTATAGATCATGTGAGATATAGAATATATAGCACATGTCTGATTATATTAACTAGCTTCCAAACCTTTCAGGGTTCCGCCTTATTCATGCATTCCAGTTCTTCGCACAATAAGGGAAAGGTCAACTGTGTTACTTTTGTACCACCAGCCCTGAACTGAAGGGATCACTTCTGAAGTAGAGATCTTCCAGGGCTCTAAACGACAAGGGGAACCTACATGAGTAGATCAGGCCCTCCACCACAAATGTTTGCCTCCAATCATGGAGTGAATAGGGGGGGAGGCAGACCTAGCCTCTCCACCCCCATTCTCCCATCATGTAGTTCTAATGACGCAAGTGAATAGCCTGCATAGGGCTATAGAGAGTACGTCTATCAGTAGCTATTAGCCATGGTAGCTAAGCTGAAACTCCAAGCTCAGCAGTATACCTCTGAGTACCTGATACAGGGGACAAACAAGTAGCTAGGGCTATTGCCTTTGTGCCCCTACATTAATATTTCTGAGGCATTTGAGAGGCCACTCTTGGAAACAGGATGCTGGACCAAATAGATGATTGCATTCTCTGTCTTACAGGCGGGGTGGGGGTGGAGTTCAGTGTCATTTCTTGCTCTTGATACTTTTGATGGTTTGGGATACTTTGGATGGTTTGGCATGAGATGGGATGGGATGGTGAGGTTATGGTGTTCATTCAGTAGCATGGGAAATATTGCCTGTTACTCCCTCTATTTATTTTTATTACCAGGATTTGTACCCATATCAATATCGGTATGCTAGGCTTTTAAGAACAAATACCTGGACTTTGGACCCCAAGAGCTACTATCGGCTGTCTAAAAGGCTTGCAGCGAAACTTTCTTCTTCTTCTTCTTCTTCTTCTTCTTCTTCTTCTTCTTCTTCTTCTTCTTCTTCTTCTTCTTCTTCTTGCCTGCCCTTATGCCAGATCACAAACCACATTTGAAGATACCCTCAGTTTCAAAAGCAGTTTGTCAAGTGGCATTGGGGAGCTCTGTATGCTGATGATATTCAACCTTCTGCTTAGCCATGGCATCTCCAAGGGGTGATAGACATGAATTGCGGCATCTGTCAAGATTCTGTTCTATTGAGGGTGATTCATATAACCATCCATCACCACTGATTGGCAGCTTTTGTCATACCAGCAATGATGCTGAGCAGTGAAAGCAGCAGCCTGTGGGCATGTACAGGGAAGGCTGCTATAAGGTACAGCTTAACGGCAAATGAATCACAAAACAACCCCCACACACACTTCAAATATACACAACACAGAGACTTGGGTAACAGACAGTTGCAACAATCCACTCCACAATCCATGGCGTTTAATTGTTCTGAAAGGAGGCGAGCAAGTAGTTTTTAGATGTGATGTTTATATATGTGCAACAGTTCCCTGGCTTGTGCCTCTTGCTCATACTGTGCTACTACCAGGGTGTTCTCTTGTTGCCCAGTAGGAAGGGGGATGCTCACACTGTAGGGCAAACACAGGAAACACCTCCCTCTTCTCTTTTCCAGTGATAATAGCAGTGGCAGACCTGGGACTCTCAAATTTCAGCGGCACCCTGCCTCTCCCTCTTCATTCTACAGCATGGTTGTGGTATGCTCTGCAGCTCGGCACCCAGTGCGCATGTTGCGCTACCCTAAAACCTCCTCTGATAATAGCCAACAGGCAGAGAGCAGAGGTGGAGTCAATTACTTCTACCTGCCTCTGGCTCAGTGTCACTTGTACTGTAGCTGAACAACTTTTTCAAGTAGCTGAGCAAACTGGAATGGGAAGCCTCCCCACACCCACTTGCTGAAAACATAGGAGCCAAGAGGATGCCAACACACTGCAACTTCCTGTACTGACTCCTCTTCAACTCCAGTGCTGCTGTTATTGTGAGGCATAAGCCAAGCTCACTATGAGAAGAGGTGTGGCTTTCCTACTCCAGCTGAAACCTGTTCTCCCCAAAGCAGTGCGAGAGGTTGTTCGCTGGCAGGAATAATTTGCAATTGTAAGAATCTGACCATGTTATTCTGAAGCATATACAAGGAAGTTGTACAACAGAGACAGCTAGTTCTATTTTATTATTTTTTAAAACATTTTTAGTAATGCTGTGGAGGAAGTTGTCTCCCACTCTTGTGATCCCCTTTGCAAACTGCAAAAGACAAGGGCTCGAGGACAGACGGACATATCTACATGATTAAAAGAGGGAATAACCAGAAGACAAATGGCATTTATGTCAGTTCCCGTGCTTCTTTTTTCTTAAACATGGTTGTTCTGTCACCACTTTTGGCAGGGACTATCATCTCCCCCCCCCCCCCCCATAATGGCTCTAGAACAATGCTGCATTGTATGTAATATTGTGTTATTCAAATGGTAAGTGTGTGGGAAGTCCATAGAGCTGATAACAGCAGCAGTAGCAATGAAGATGAAGAAAAATTCCCACAGCTACAACCCTTGCTTATTTGCAGTTAAGCCCCCTCTACCCAAAGGTTTTAAGAGAAAGGGCAATAATATTTATCCCTCTCTGCCCCCCAATTTGGAGAAAAATTACTACATAGAATCTTTCTCGGCTCTTAATTTTTAATCCCCAAGGAAGATAATTGGCTTTGTGGCAATCCCTTTAGCCCTTCATATTCTCAAAATGATTGATATGAACAATTCTGTGGTGATGACCCTCTCACAGATGTCAGGATCTTAAACAATTATCTTCTGTATGAAATTAGATGCTTTTAAACACATTTATGGATCCCCCACATTATGTGATAACACTTCTTTCTTCAAATGCCCCAGCCCCCTCATTTCTAAAGTTAAGCCAATGAAGTTTTTTTCTGAAGCATAATTATATATAATGCATATTGAGACATCCTAAACATTTTACTGTATTGCACTGTCTGGGCAGTGAAATGGAGCAAGCACACAGTGCAATAAGAAACCATCACCTCTCTTCCTTGCTGCCCATCATCACTATCAATATGACAGACTGACGTTCAGCTATTGTCATTTTAAACCGTAATTTTATGATTTCTCAGATGCAGTCTATATCCAGTCTATGATTGGCAGGCATTGTTGCATATATAAGTTTGCCCTCTTCAGTTGTTATAGTTCCCATGCTATTGTACATAGGAGCAGGCATGACCAAGTAGCCCAAGCCGATGTGACCTGGAACCCAAGTTATGCAGAGTTCTAGGTTATGTGGAAGTCTTTGTATATGTAAACTGTATTCACAAATTCTCTGTCTCTGCAGGCATTTGGACTGAGCCCATGGATACCAGTGGTCAGGGCTAGCTGGCACAACCCTACTCCTATACAGAGCAACATGGGAGTTGTAACAACTGAAGACGACTGTAACTGTTTAGTGGAAAGGCAGTATTCTTAGTCTATGAGAAATCCATGGCAGTTTTCCTTTATCCTGACTGCTTTCAGTTGTTTGCAGCAACAGCTTTCTCACTGTTTTCTCCGTAGCTTCACTGGCCATTTTTATTTAATTATTCACTGAGTGTTTGCAGCCAATCAGGAGTCATATACTTAGTATGATAACATCACAATGCCAATCGGGAGTCATATACTTAGTATGATAACATCACAATGCAATATAGTAAAGTGTCACAGCTTATGTTGTTGAGGGCAGTGTTTCCTCTTATGGCTCATAATGGGCAAGACATCACTGATTCCAACCTTTCCTCTGCCATAAACTCACCTGGTGACCTTAGGCAGGCCAATCACATACTCTTTCAACCTTAGCCTCCTTTCCAATAATAGGATGCTATCTTACAGGACCATTTCCCAGATTACATCAAAATAATGTGTATGAACTGTTTTGAGCACTCTTTCAAGTTCTTTTATAAATAAGTGTTACTATTATAGTTTCAAGTCTGAGGAGGACTGCTTGTTGAAGAGGAGGAGAATTTGGAAGGAAATATAATATTGTTGATCTGTAAGGTTAAAATGTTATGTGTTTTAAGATTGTCAAATTAGTAATTGCTGCAAACAGTAGCATAGTTTATATAAGATAGGTCAGTGTTATAATTACAATAGATGTAAAATTTAAACTTTTAATGTGCTTTAGGCTGCTGATGAATAATTTCAGGGCCTCATGAGGTGATGGCACTGCTGTCTCTCAGTTAATTTAGAGCCTAGTGGTGTTTCATCAGTACCTGGAAGTCAATTCACAGGTAGCAAAACTTTAGAGCCAACTTCAGAGAAACTTACTTTGAGGAGATAGTAAAATTACAATAGTTTAACTTCAGAGAGGAGAAGGTGTACATAATGTGGCAGGTTCCCAGAATAAATTATTCAATCAAGAGGAGTGCTTATGTGGGAACCAGTGCAATTTTTCTATAAAAAAGAGGTGCCAGGAACACCTCCCTTGTTCTCTTAGAATGGCAATGGTGCCCACCTGAGAGGTGCTGGAACTGAGTTCCGGTGAGTTCCTGCTGAAAAAAAGTACTGGTGGAAACACATCAACATAGATACATTTAATCCCTCCACCCCACTCAGAAAATCAAGGCGGGAAACAATGGGTGTTTTCCCACCTAATACCTTTGCTTAGATGCCCTAGTAAACCATGAAAAAGTGGATGAGTATCTTTTGTCTGGCACTTAATTTCCATTGCTGCGCTATCAGTGCAGATATAAGACTCTCTTAACTTGTTTTAAAATGGCAAAGATAAACACAACAGAGAGAGCTTCTCTGGTGGAGAGGCTAAGAGGTTAAGCTACAAATCAGGAAGTCTCTGGGTAAAATTTTGCTTCTCCCATGAACTCACCAGGTGACTTTACTCTACTCACTCATTCTGTTTGCTCCTCCAGTTGTGTAAAGCTGGTTGATTATGCCAGGAAGCCAAATGGAGCACTTGCATGCCAAGGCCCTGTGACCTGCAGTTTCCTAGTGCATAATAAACACACGGACATGAGTATTTAGGTTTATGGGTTCAAATAGGCCACAACTTTATTGGTTACAGATGTGAGCAGTTTGGATAGTCATTGGGTGAAGCCAGGCTATATTGCGACTCACATCCATCTGCAGGGAGTCCATCTAAGTGTAAACCACCAATAGGGGGAGCCCCATGACTTACATCAAATAGGGGCCCCATATGGGGTCCCCGTTGGGGTCGTGGCATGGCCCTAGCTCACGTCCGGGCATCAGACAGAATCCACAGCCCTGGATCCCTTTAACAGGATACCCTTAATGAGGAGGGGCAGGTGGAGGCTACAACCTCCCATCCATCCAAACAAGGCTTACCCAGTGTCTAACTTCACAAAGTTGTAACGATTGTTACAAGGTAGGTGAAAACCAAATGGCTAGTGCCAATTTGCCAAGTGGAAAAAATTCCTACCCGGCCCCAGCAATATGGCAACCAATGTTTGTCCATAGCAAGTTCGTGTCATCCGGTGAAGGGCGCAAGAGGAGGGCTCCCCGGCTGTGCCGCAGTTTAAGTTTCCTGCAGCCCAGCCTCCTGCTGGCACTAATTGGATAGCGGGGCCACCCCTGGGCGGGCCCAGCACCGGCAACGTGGCCTGGATGGCCACGATGGAGGCGTTGATCTCTGCCAGATCACTGTAGGGGCCCCGATGCCTGGCCGCAACGTCGCCCACCAGAAAAGGTGACCGGACCTCCCTAATACTTTCCTATACCTTTCTAAAGGACCATTTTCTGATAGTCCTTCTCAATGAAGCTACCTGGCTATGCTCCTAGCCAGAGTGAGGATCTTGGTCAGAGTTGTTTCCATCTGGCTCAGTGACATCCCTCTAGCTCTTTCCCTATGGAGAGAACTGCTGATGAACTTCAAGTATAGGCAACATCAAGGCTTGCAACTTTGGACACTCAAAGTTTTTTGTTTGTTTTTTTTTTTGTTTTTTTAAGGGAAGCTTACATAATAGGGGCCAAAAGATTGAATCAGTGAGCTGTGGGATCATGCCACTTATTTTAATAGTTTTATATAATTGTCAACTTTGATAACTGATCAGAAGCAAAACAGAAGAAACAGATCAATCTTTCTCCTTTGTGTGCTGTGATATGCTGAACGCACAGTGTTGCTGCGACTCATATATGGGCAGAAAGCATTTCTATGTACTCACAGGGGGATGTTGTGCCTGGCTTCTCTCCTCACCCCCAATTGTGATACAGGGTCACTATCAGGCAGTAGAGCTTCAGAGTTGTGTTGTACAGGCAGTTGGGCTTTGCAGAATCTTGCAAACAAAGCAAGTTCGTATATTAGATCTTTTGAAAAGCCATTTTATTTCCCTTCTGAGTGAGAATGTAGGCAGTTTCCTACCATAATCTTGATTAAAATTTGGTAGAGCAACCAGAGGCTAGATAGCATTACTTTAGGCGCCAAATCTGGACATTTCTTATGTAGCAGCTACAAACCTTTTTTTATATATAATAATTTCCCCTCAAAAATAAGTGCCAAATCACGGAGGATTTTGTTAGTGGTTTTCTGTGGCCCCCACTCATTTGAGTTGAGCTTGTGTAGGAGAGCCTTTCCCCAGATTGTGCTTCTAAGTGTTCAAATGTCTGCAGGAATCCAGGACAAACTTCTCTTACACGATAGCACTGAACTGACCAATGGCACGATCTCATCTGTGCATGTCTTTAATATTTCTCCATAAAAACAGATTACACCTGCATTCGGGCTTCCATCTTCTTGAAGGGAGGAGGTTGGAAGGATATGCACACACATGTGAGAGTATAAACACATCATTATGCTTTCATGACAGATAAGCTTTCTCCATTCAAGTGTAAACTCATTTTTCTTTGGATGACCTTTAAATAGTATTGTGCTATTGTATGGGATTTAAATCAATAATTGTGTCAAAGCAAAATATACTGCAGTTTTTTCCTTTATCATTTAAACTCTTCTGCAAACTATCAAGGCGATTTTAATGTGCTGTCCTCAGAAGAGGAGATGGGGAGGGAGGGAAAGTCCCTGAAAAATTGCATAAATAGAACTAAAGAAAATGCAATTCTATTCCTTACTTCTGTTTTTTATTTTCTTGCTTTATCTTGCAGAATGTTCAAGCAGCAGGCAAACAGCCCGTGCCACTATAATTAGTAGCTTAATACCATCTCTGCATTCCCATTGTAAAACACCAGTGTGTCCCAGGTGTGAGAAGGTTAAAATGAGAAGTACCCAGTAGTTATGAAGCTGCAATAATGAGTTTCCTTCTACTTACCATGGATTTGTGTGATATACAACTTGCAATTAAGCATGGCTTGGTGATTCAGTGATTAATGTATATACGACTCCTAAAGGAGCAGCTCAGCCCTCCCGTCACATCCTTCTTGATGTTTACAGCTGGGTACCTATTAACAGGAAGATGGAAAGGGCCATTTACAATTCAGTAACCTTTATGACAGTGAACTCTTTAATCAGCATTTTATTTCCTTTGTAACACTTTAGTCATCTACAAATGTCAGAATAAAATAGGGCCATGAAATATTTAGGATCGGCATGTGGAAATTGACTTCCCTGATTTAAGCTGCTGTGTCTTTTCATTTTGTTGTTTTGGGAGCTCTTTACTTTTTATTGAAAGACAATTTATAACTAAATGCTCCCAATAGTGACTTAGCATTAGTGTAGGCGGAATTACTGAAATCCAAGTTCTCGTTCTATAATATGTTGATGCTTCCTGGATTTGGTAATAAGTTATTCAAATAAAATCATTAGCTGAGGGCTTGTGTTAAACTTGCAGTAGAATATATATCTTGTGCATGTAGAACACACTTATGGAGTGAGTAAAGAACCAAACATACTTTACAATGTAAATTAAATAAAATGTGCATATTGCTGGTATGAGGTGTTCGAGATGTGGTTTTTACACATCATTCTTGTCTGTCTGTAAATAAGGGGGGGACCCACTAATAAATATATAGGTGCTTTAAAAAGTACAAATGTAAATCTGTAATATAAATGAAGTAATCTATCATGTGTAGCAGAATCTTACATCATTGACCCTTTTATTATATTACATAGAGGTGAATTAGTTACTCAGAATGAGATGCTTGAATTCTGGACTGGACTACTTCAGACTGTAGGTTCCCATGTTTGTGTCATGTTTTTGAATACTTCCCCAAACCAAATTAGGATGTCAAGGAGAGAGTTTAGCTTAGCTCTTTCTCAGCGATGTGCTCATTTACTACTTGCTGAGATTTTTGGTTGGTTGGTTGGTTTTTGTAGGAGAGTATTTTTAAAAAGATGCCATACCCACTTGGTAAGTGGTAAGTGGTAATAGTACAGAATTCTTCTATCTCAGTCTATCACCCCATTCTGCATAAAAGTGCAATAACTCTTAGTCTCTGGGTGTTATGTCCCAGACTTACAACAGTGGCGTGGATATGGACCCAGGGGGTGAAGGGCTGGCTGAGTCAGTAACATCAGCCACAGAAGCAGTAGAAGGCTTTGTGTCACAAATCTACTCACCACTGCAGGCAGCATGCCTGGGAAGAGGTGATGGAAAGATGATGGACTACCAGGTTCCAGGCCAGAGGCTTCATTTTCTAATAAAGGAACAGAGCCTGAGAAGTGGTAGTCAGGGTGGGGGAAGTCTAAATGTGTTCAGTCAGCAACTAGCTCTTGTCAAAACCATTTGCTCTTCATACCTGTCCAGGGTAATAAAGTGCTTTTTTATCTCACTGCTTTTCTGGTGTGTGACCTTCAAATTGTTTGCTTGTCAGCCCCCTGCTCCAGGTATGTCCTCCAAACTTCCTCCAGATTTCCTCCAGGATCACTTCATCCAGGACTGAATACAAGGATATGGAGGTGGCCCAAGAAATTTAGGTTACATGAAGCAGGAAATGAAAATGGCTTCCTTCTCACTAATATAGGGCAAAACCACCCAAAAATATTTTTGGCAAACCCCATTAAAATGAATGAAGCTGTAAAAAAAAAGCTCCAGACTTGCACAGAACATTCCAGAGGATTTTTCTCAATGGGTCAGTTGCCCCTGGACATCCTCTCTCAGTCATGAACAAAGCCATCCACTTTGACTTCCACCATGTTAAAGGCTTCATTAAAGGCTGAAATTCTCAGGATTGGTCATAAACAATATTATAATCCTTAATGATTTTGATATTTCTCATAGACTCACTGGAAAACCGCACAGCCTCTCTTCCTTTAGTGTTTGAAAATACTAGATCAGTTTCATAATTTAATATATTCTTAGAACATTCTCTAACTACATATTTACAATATTTTAAAAAAATATTTCTAAAGTTATTTATATTCCCCTCACTCATAAAATATCAAGTCACTGTACAACAATATCCAGCTGTCACTGGAGGTGGAATCAAGGCAGTGTACAACAATATCCAGCTGTCACTGGAGGTGGAGTTGTCCTCAGTGACTAGGAGTGACTGTTACGAACATTGGTTGGTAAGATAGCTATGGCCATTCTTAGATTGGATAGTTTGAGCACAGTTGTCCATGCACTGGACCTCATGGTTAGATAACTGCAATATGCTCTATGTGGGGTTAGCCTAGAGGATGAGCTGGAGGCTGCAGCTGTTGCAGAACATGGTGACTAGGTTGTTTGTGGGGGCAAAGTACTGTCAGCATATGACACCTTGCTTGAGGTTTTGTGCTGGCTGCCAGTCTGCTAGGAGCTCACGTTCAAGGTGTTGGTACGAATATATGAGGCCCTATACAGCTCAGGGCCACCTTATCCTTTATATACCCATCAGTGGGAGGATTTTTCCTGCAAGTTCCAAAGATCTCAGAAGCCCTAAGTTCCAAAGATCTTAGAACTGGGCTGTTAGAGTGGTTGTCCCTGTTCGGTAGAATATTATTCCTGTTAAGATGAAAGGTGCCTGCTATGTACACTTCTGGAAACAGCTGAACACATTCTTGTCCTGACAGGGTTTCCCAGTTGGATAAAGGTGGTTTTTGTGCCATGTGTCTATTTTGTATTGTTTAAATTTTGCTTTGTTGACCACAGCAAACTATGGCAAGTTCTTAAAGAAATGGGAGTGCCTGATCACCTCATCGGTCTCCTGAGAAATCTCTATGTGGGACAAGAAGCTACAGTTAGAACTGGATATGGAACAACTGATTGGTTCAAAATTGGGAAAGGAGTACGACAAGGCTGTATATTGTCTCCCTGCTTATTTAACTTATATGCAGAATTCATCATGCGAAAGGCTGGGATGGATGAATCCCAAACTGGAATTAAGATTGCCGGAAGAAATATCAACAACCTCAGATATGCAGATGACACAACCTTGATGGCAGAAAGTGAGGAGGAATTAAATAACCTTTTCACGAAGAGTTGGACACGACTAAACAACAACAAATTTTTTTTTATATGTATCTGCTTTATCTTTCACTTTGTAACTTTGTGATTTGTGCTCATACTGTATTGTGATGGCCATTGGCTATAAACAATAAAATCTGCTGACTGATATTTGCTTTAAAGGTGGTTGTTTTTTTAAAAAAATATTTTTTATTAAAGATTACCTTGGGTTTCAAAGGTACGTGCATTGTCTCTATTTTCAGGTTGCAGAGCCTTTTCTACAGATCAGTTACATTAAATGTGAGACATTAATGTTGTATACAGTATGACCGGGGTGCACAATCTGCAGCCCTCCAGATGTTTCTGAACTACAACTCCTATCAGCCCCAACCAGCATAACTGGTAATCAGGGATAATGGGAGGTGTAGTCCAACAACATCTGGAGGGTTGCAGGTTGTGCACACCTGCAGTATAAGGTTGGGGGAAAAGAGAGTTGGGGGGAGAGGGGTGGTGGTAAACTTACACTATTTTACTTAGTTTTTAACTGTTTTTGCTGTTTTTATTGTACATTGCCTTGAGGTAATTATGATTATAAATTGATGATAATAATGATAATGACAATACATAAAAACACAATAAAATATAGGAAACTTAAAAAGGATATAAATAATCCCAAAGTTTACTGTTTCATCTCGGGGGAAAATAAACTGAAAGGCTTGTCTGCATAAAAGAGTATTCAAGAGACACCTGCTAGTTAGAAGTGAGAAGACCTGCCAAATCTCTGCTTGAAGTGTATTCCATAGCATGGGATCAGTGACACTAAATGCCAGATGTTTACTTGAAGCCAATTGGGCTTCTGAAAAACAGGGGACAACTAACAGCGGCCCACTGGATGATCTCATTGACTGGGATGTAAAGACCCAAGCTGTTCAGGGCTTTGTAGATTAAAGCAAGAACCTTGGACCTGATTTGGTATATTATATATCAAAATATAATATGGATTGACTGAGCAGTCAGATTAAATTATGAGCCCCAAGAGTTCGGACAGAAAAGTTAGGGTAAGAATGTGTGACTAGGTCAGGATACAGGAATTTCTTACTTTACTTTCTGAGGATAACTGGGACTCCAGTCAAGTTTGATTGCTCATGAAGAGTGAACATAAGAAGAAGCCCTGCTGGATCAAGTCAAAGGCCTATCTAGTCCAACATCCTGTTTTCACAATGGCCATACAGATTTCCATGAGTAGCACAAAAGCAGGATCTAAATGTAATTTACTCGGTACAATTTATACAACTTGCATGCTTTAGAAGGCTAAGATGTATTTGAGAAGATGCAGCTACGTATTTGAACATATTCTACAGTCCGTGCATATACATGGACATGCATGATTGTGCATTTTATATCACAGATATGTTTTTGTTCCTTTTTGCTACCTTATATTGCAGTGCACTGTTTGAACTACTTTGAGAATCTCATAAGCAGAAGTTTCTGGATTTCCTCAGAGAGACAGCTAACTGATTGTATGAGAGGAAAAAGTCTCCAAGGACTGTCCTTTAGTCCTCATGTTTGTGTGCTTACCAGGAGACATGTATGTGGACAATGGGGGAATCAGAATGGTGGACCAGATTGAGATCCACCTTCGGTCTGATCTGGTAGGGCTCTTGTTGTGTTCTTAAGTTTAGATGCTCTGACAAAGAGCCTAAACTTAAGAACACAACAAGAGCCCTACCTGATCAGACCGAAGGTTGGTTCTTTGGGGCCAAACCAAATGCAGCTTTCTGTTTAATTCATGTGTTTGTTGTTGCCCATGCCTCTCTGTGTGTGTATATGCACACACACTGTTAACATGTGCAATCTCCCTTCGAGATTGTTGTTGTTTAGTCGTTTAGTCGTGTCCGACTCTTCGTGACCCCATGGACCAGAGCACGCCAGGCACTCCTGTCTTCCACTGCCTCCCGCAGTTTGGTCAAACTCATGCTGGTAGCTTCGAGAACACTATCCAACCATCTCGTCCTCTGCCGTCCCCTTCTCCTTGTGCCCTCCATCTTTCCCAACATCAGGGTCTTTTCCAGGTAGTCTTCTCTTCTCGTGGCCAAAGTATTGGAGCCTCAGCTTCACGATCTGTCCTTCCAGTGAGCACTCAGGGCTGATTTCCTTAAGAATGGATAGGTTTGTTCTTCTTGCAGTCCATGGGACTCTCAAGTGTCTCCTCCAGCACAATAATTCAAAAGCATCAATTCTTCGGCGATCAGCCTTCTTTATGGTCCAGCTCTCACTTCCATACATCACTACTGGGAAAACCATAGCTTTTACTATACGGACCTTTGTTGGCAAGGTGATGTCTCTACTTTTTAAGATGCAGTCTAGGTTTGGAGATTAAGGTATAAACAAAGTTACCAGGCATGTTTGAGACACATTTCTAAATTGCAGGTTCAAATAACAGTTCAACCACCTCACCTGTTTTCACAAGGAGGATGGAATATACAAAATATATAATAATGCAGTATTTGCCTTGAATCCTTTGATATCAGAATGAAAGTTAGAATGCATAATTAGAAAACTTTGTTTAAGTTTTTATTTCTTTAAGTAAGAATATTTACAAACTTTCAGCTCCATTAAAAAAAACACACTCCAACAAAATCATTAAAATATCAGAGAATTATAAAAATCATAGATTACCAAGTAAATCACCAACACTGAATCAAATTATTTATTTAACCCCCAATTTGGTGTTTCAATCCCATTTTGATTTGTGTACTCATTTCTGAGGTGGGATAAAGATATAAAAAGTGTGATGTAACAAGTAACCTAGGTCCATATTCAAGCTGATGCAAAATGCATTTTGCCATTCCATTCATAGGAGGCAAGTTGCGGGAGGGACACATTCTGCCTGTTTTCAGGTTGGGGTGAAAATAAATGATTTGATTTTTGCAAGGGGAGGGAAATGCTCTGCACTGCATTTACCTTTAGTTATATGGTGTGCATCTTTCTCTCCACCCCCCTCGTCCATGGCAATGAGCCGTGCTGGTGAAGCAATGTACTCAGCCAGTCAGCAAAAGCTCTGCTGTGGCTGCTGACTGGCAAGCAGGCAAACACAATTTCTGGTATAGTGGCTTTCCCATAAATCTTTTTTTTTTTCTGGTGGCAGAGAAATAGTGGCCATTGGCCAGGAGTCCACCACCAGAGCTATTGCTGGGTAGCTAGTGAAGCACATTTTTTACCCTCCCACACCCTCAGACATGGAAGTAGGGAAGCTTCTGTCTCTTCCTCACTGTACTTCATAACTTAAAGGTCAATGCAACACGCTGCCCTCTTTCCTCTCACCTGAACAAAGCTGCTTATTTTACCATTCCTCTCCTCCCGCCTCCCCCCAATTTGCTGAAGCAGCCCAGTTTACTGAACTGGATAATGACCCTTGTATGTAAATTTACGAGAGTTCTCATTAGACACTCTAATCCCTTACATGACTGGAGAGAGCAGGGAAGAGTATGGGGGCTCCACTGTAGTTACCATCCCATTTACTCTTCACTTGCGGAAGGGATTCTGAGGTGGGGGAGTCTTTTCTACTTGTGTAGGTACTAGGCTCCCTGTGTGATTTAGAACCAATATCTTCTAAGATTCTACATTTAATGAACAGGGAAGGCTCCCTGCGGCAGACATTTGGTTCTGGTTCGTGGGAGGCGAGGAGGACAATGACGGTGGGAGTGAAACTAGCATACTTTTCTCCACTCTCTTTCATTCCGTTCTAATCATGTGTGTGACTTGAACACCCAAATAGGACTACTGCACCTTTCTCTTTTTGAAGTTTGAATGGCAGCTCAATCCTCATAGGGTGTGTGTGTGTTTTTAAGGGGTGGATAAAAGAGGCAAAATGCATTCTGCTGCAATATCTCAATTGGGGCTTCTCAAACATTGTGCATTGCTAATACTTACTGTACTGTAAAATTGGAAACCTCTATCAAGTGAAGATTATGCCTATACAGGGAAACCATTTGATATTGGGACAAGCATGGTAATGACTGAATAAAGCATTGAGACCTGGTCTGCTGCTTGCTTTTCATTGTAGCATTACAAGGTGCTTTCCCACCTTAAACCAGCAGTTTCTGTTTTTTATTTTATTTTCTGGCCTACAGCCTGGCCCTGTACCATGGGATTTGTTCTGATACCTTGAACAGCTGTGGTTAACACAAGCCTGCCTTGGGGACAAGTGGGCTCAGGGAAGGTTTGTCTAAATTCTTCCGCAAGAATCATTTTGAAAGCAGGACTCCCACTGGGCAGGGTGCTGTAGGTAGAGGGGTTTGATGTTTACTTCTAATTTTAGTGTGTTGAAGGGAAAAAGGACAGGGAATGCTTATTCGCCAAGAAAATGGTAATCACCAGCTGGGTAGAGTCCCTGCCCCTTCTGTTCTTAGACATGAACACTGAATGCATATAAAAATGTGTGCATTGAGTGATTTGGGTTTGTACCTGCTGGCCTCATTTTGCAACATCCAACCACTTCACTGTGTAGATGAGACCCCAGTTAAAAGGTCTCATCTGCACAGTGTCTGTGTGTACACATCAGTGAACGATGATCCATATCCTCCATTTTTCCAGAGTGTGGGATCTTGTCTTTGTGTACACTGGACTTTAACATGTGGAGGTTGGGGTTTGGCAGGGAAATGAGGGTGTGGCTTAGTGGTAGAACATCTGCATTGCATGCAGAAGGTTGCAGGTTCAATCCCTGACGTCTCCAAGTAAGGCTGGAAATGTCCCCTGCTGAAATCCCAGAAAGCCACTGTCAGTCAGTGCAGGCAATGCTGAGCTAGGTGGCCCAATGGTCCAACTTCCTATGTTTCTGGGCACAATCCAGCCAGCACCTACATGTTTATAGAACATATGCATAGAACTCTTGACATAGTACCGAAATGTTGGATAATAGACTAGGAATATCCCCCCACCTCAACTTCTGATTGTGCCCTTTGGACAAGGGATGGGATTTTTTTCCTCTTTCTTTATGCAGAGCTGAACACATGAACCAGTCAATTGCAAGGGACAGAAAAATAGGCAGCAAAGTGCACCGTGTACCTTTCCAAATAGAATTTCTGAGTATATTTGTCAGAACTTGTTGCCATTGGTATGTAGCTTGTGCCCTAAACCTAATTGTCCAAGGCAAGGCTGTCCTCAGAGATTGCAGGTGCTCTCCCCACCCCCCCACCCCCGCTGGCAGTCTTTTTATTTTTAGGCAATTTGTAGCTGCCCTAGTGCTAAACGTTGCCCCCTTTTAAGTTAGGCTATTTAAATGTTTATCCTTTCTTTACTACTTGACCTTTTTTCTTGCTCAGCATTAGTTTTCTCTCTGCCCAGCTTGCTTTTGTATTTCATGAGCTCAGTAAACCGTGGCCTTCAATTCCCTTGTTCTGGTGTTTTCACTTAAGACCAGGAGTGATGAGCAAAAGGTTTCAGGCTCAATCCTTGAGCAAAGGGCCGCTGTGACAGGGATTATTATTTATTTGTCATCTTGGATGTAATAAGCTGTAGGTACAGCATCGAGAGCGCTTGATTTATTGCACTGTCGACTGCCACTAGCAGGACGTCTGCTGTACCGCGTAGGATGAATACCACACTGTCAGCTCTGTCGATCCGTCTCTGCCATGGCGCTCTCTCTCTCATAACACATTCCCATTTCATGCCAGAATACATAAACAATCTTTCATTATTTTGATGCCTTTTTCATATTTGTTCTTTACAGAACATAAAGTTTGAATTTATGGGTTTCCTTTACATTATTTCAACACACTCCACCATTTTACGGGTTTGTGGTTTAACTCTCAGAAATTGGCTGCCAGGTGATTTAGTTATTTTGGCTTTCTAGTTTTATAGTTATTTAATATCATAGGGTGCCAAATACTGAGGAAAATGTAGTGGATAGAATGTATGAGGTTTGGGTTAGACTCAGTCATCAGCAGAACTTGGCTAGGGCTAGAAAGGAGGGGGAAGGGTATGGAGCGTAAACTCAGCACCTCTTCTCCCTTATTCTAACAATCCTGCTTGCTTAATTTCCCAATGACTTTTTTGCTTATAAAAGAAATGGTTTTATCAGAGAGACACATAGCAAACTTAGCTTGAGGGGTGATAGGTAAGATTCAATTAAGAGAATTCTTAAATCAGTTGTAAACGCATTGAATTCAGGGGGACTTACTCCTGAGTAGACATGTATATGCACTGTTGTGGCTGAAGACGTACTTGCATAGTTTTCTGCACATGTTTCTGTGTAGAATGTAAGACACGGCTGCAAATCAAATCAAGTGTTTTTGATAGTAATGCCATTGAGAGATTGAAGTACTTTACAAGATTGACACCCTCAACATAAATTTACTTCTCAGTTATTGAAATGTGAATCATGAAGGGTAAAAGTCAGCTCCTGTTAATGAAGCCTTGCTCCTTTCAGGGTTTTCAGTTAAAGTAATTGTACACCTAGATATCTACTTCCAGGCATACACACACCAGACATCTAGGAACGAAAAGTGGAGTGCAAGGATTGTTTAGTGTTACATTTAATAACCAAGAGGTTGTATTTATTATACTAGTGAAAAAAAGGAATACACTCTCAAAATTTAATGAATGTGGACTTGAATATACAAATGCAAGTTAGTATTTGTCAGTTGTTTGTTCCTAATACAGCTTTCATCAGGACAGATGGGAATATGCTGAGCTCATATTACACAGCAGAGGCTTGTTTTCTGGTTGCAAAGAAAACTTGAGTTAATTAATGTGAGAAATTTTGTTTTGCATCCCTGCCTTGTTGTTGTTGTTGTTGTTGTTGTTGTTGTTGTTGTTTTTTAAGAGGACTGCAGAAGCTTAGTGTTGCCAGCAGAAGCTGCTTGTCACTTTGACCTGCTCTGTTAAGTGTCTGATGTGTTTTCTCAGAGTAATCTGTGAATAACATTACATCCAGCTAGCAGAGAAACAGGGAGTGATAGCAGAATTAATATCTCGAAGCGTTGATAATTATATATCAGAATCTAATTTTTAGCACAGAAAATGTGTTAATGACAGAGGAGAAAACAAAAACCACTCGCTTCTCCCAGCAGGATCCAAAGTGTCATTTATTATTTCTCAGCTGGGTATCTATCAAGTTTATGGGTTAATTTTTCTGTAGACTGTTATTTATGGGTTTTTGTTTGTTTTCAGCCATCATTACTAACAATACGGTTAATAGCAATCATTTGTTATCCGGCACCAGCGGTGATGCTTCAGATGTGAGCAGTGAACTGAGAATACTCATTTGGTAGCTGAATAAGGCTTTGACAGGGCCCATTTATAACAAGCTCATTCCATAATGTCCAGCCTATTAATAAAATTTTGTTGCTGTCTAATTAGAGATGTCTGTGTATAGTAGCATGGCAGAGAAGACTTCCTTGTTTTTTTGCTTTTTTAGGTCTCTTCTGTCATATCTACACATGGGCAAAATGGTTTTGGTTGCACAAAATGAAGGTGTTCTCTCTCCTGCGTTTCAGCTCTCCATAAATAGGTTCAAGCAAGTATAAGTAGAAGGATGCCTTATGGTCTTTGGAGTGTTGGGGAAGAGTTGACTGGGGAATTCCAGTACCCCTCCTTTTGATAGAAGGCATGGTGGGTTTGGGAGGCAGTTTGGGTTGTCAGCTGTTATGGTGTTCCTGTAGAGGAGACTTATGGGAACTTGTGGAAGAAGGTTAGCAAAGAGTAGAAAAGAGGGGGTGGAGGAGGATCTTGGCTGGGTTTTTTTTTTTTGTTTTTTTTTTTTTTTTGCTTTTTGCTTGCTTTTGTTATTTGCCTTGAAATAATAATAACTCAGGCTAAACTAAAACAACTTCCCTCATTCCATGTTTCCCCCCCCATGTGTGTTGAAAAATACCTCTCATTTTTCAACATTATTTAAAACATGCCTTTCCTCAACAGGGCCAAGGCAGCTAACAACACGTTAAAAGAATGACTTAACAGTTTGAATTTCTTTTTGACAACAATAAATGCAATAAAGCAGTCATAAAGCACCAAAGGAGCAGAGAGAGAAAGACTTTAAATGTACAAACTACCATTAAAAAATCATTTAGCCACAGTAATTAAAACCACTTCCAAAAGACAGCAATTATATATGGTCCAAAGGTCTTCCTAAAAAGAAGAGTTTGGTCATCTTTGGGAAGGCCATTTATAGAGGAGGCAAAACAGACCTCTCTCAGAAAGGAGTTTCAAAGCTTGGGGACCCCCCCCCCTTTTTGAAGTTGTGAACACATTCATGTTGTTGCTGTTCTTGGGGCCATTTTCTTCCTCCTTTCCTGACCTCAGCCAGATGCATATTCCTTCATCGCAGAGGGTTGGACTAAATGATGCTTGGTGTCCCTTGCAACTCTACAATTCTGTGAGTGTACAACTGCTTAATTCTGTTGGTTGGGGCTGCTCATGATTTTGCTGCTGATGTCATAATGGCATCCTTGACATTATGACATCACAAAAACTATAGGCACAACCCATGCAGTTAGCCATAGCCAGTCAGATACAGCAGCAGGATGAACAGATGAAGCTGGAACAAATTTTGTTGTTATTTTTTCCAATTTCTATCCTGCCCTTCCTCTCAAAGGAGCTCAGGATGGCAAAATTGCTGGCAGAGGAGGAACAAAAGGGTTCAGTGAAGCAGCAGCATCCTGGAGAAATATTAGGACACTGACAGAATCCAAAAAAATGCAAATGGTCATTGATGTGAGTGTTAAAATTGGTAATCCAGTCAGCTGGATTGTGTGCTTTTTTCCAGAGCAAGTAGCTGAATTCTAGAGTATTTGCTGAGTATCTCTCTCACAATACAAATAATAAAGTAGTACATATCTATACCCCATTTCTATAAATGAGCATGTTATATTAAATTGTTGCCTATGGTTTTAGGAGAAAGGTAGTGACTTTATCTCTTCTCTCCATTTTTGGGTTGAGAGGGTATGTTTTGACCTGAATCTGACTCCTGTGCTAATTAGTTTTGCAAAATAAGCAGGCTGTGAAGACGCCAGGTGAGGAAACGAACAAAAACACCCAACACTACAATTTCGAGGCCAAGTTCCAGTACAGTGCTTTTGTTGTCTTTTTATCATGTATTGTCTGAAATAATTCTTCTAACCATATCCATTCCTTGAACCTGCAGCACTTTTTACATTTTAGTCCACAGTATATGTTGTTTTCAAAATGCTGGGCTGCTGTTCTCTGCCCCTTAATAGGGAGCATTTTTTAACATCAGAAAACTGATGTCATCATGAGCAAATAAAGGAAGGTTATTTGGAAAACCTTGAATTTTAAAAAGCATGCACATGAATGAACCTAGAATCTTGCAAAATGCAGAAAACTGTTTGAAAACAGCTTTTGCCTTAACATAATGTCCCAGAAATCTTTATTTTCTCCATATTCAAGCTATACCTGATCTTGGAACCCTCTCCTGAATATTATGCTTTCCAGTTAAGATCATAAAGTAATTCAGTTCTACTTTGTCTTATTTGAAATACACCGTCTTCAGCTGAGATTACTATAAAAATGCTGTGAGCAATTCTGCTGGCTGAGACCTTGTGTAAAGCACCTGTGCTTTCTTTCCTAAACTACACTTGACATAGAGCTTATCAACCCTTAATTAGTGATACATTTTCTCCCTGTGATTTCTATTGATGTTTCGTTGAGGAAAGACGAATTGAACCTCAACCTGACTAGAGTACGAATTGTTTTAGAAAATTCAACAAACATCTCTCTTTGTGTCTCTTCTTTTGCTTATTCCCCTTCGATAGAAAAGGTGAAAAGCTGTACGATAGAAATCAGGTTCTGTATTAGTGTTTTTGCTTGCCTGTGCAATAGAAAACGACAAGCGTCAGGGCCTCAGTCAGCAGATCAGGGAGACACAGATGGGAGGCGAAAAGCTCCCTTGTGGCAGCAGGATTGCTTGGATGTGATTGTGAGAGCCAGGATGAAGTCGGCACTGACAAAGTGTGTGGATTGATGGATGGACAAAGCTGGGAACTGGATGCGAGAATGGATGAGGGCAGAGGGGGAATTTAACACAGACAAACAGAGTGAAAGACAGAGAGGAATTGCCTGCTAAAGTATTCCGGCAGTCAGAGCCCACAAGCAATTTACTTACTGCTAACAGAACGCGGGAGGATTTTTCTGCAGATATTCCTAAAATACATCAAAAGACTGAGCATGTACCAAATTCCAGCACAGGTGGTAGTTATCTCCCATCCCACAATTCACACTATTTGATAATTTTTCACAGTATGTTTTCAACTGGATATTTTTTTCCACATTTCAGTTGTTTCTCCTTAAATCTGTCTGCACCAATTATTGTTGCTTTTCTGCCACCAGTAATACTATTTATTCTCTTTAATAACAAATAAATCCCAGATTGCAAGCACACATTTTCCTTCAGGTGCAGAATACGGAAATTCATTATGGTGTCAAATTAAATACAAGAGCACTGACAACTGATAGAAATGTAACATTTAATAATAAAAAACCTTGGAACAAAGTCAAAACTTTGCTCCTACTTCTGTGTCTCCCTGTGAGATGTAGCACCTGAATTATAGGTATGTTTCCTTAAGGAAAGTAGTCATTCTCATACCAATAATGTTCAACATAAATGAAGTGAATGATTAAGATTTATCTGGGATCCACTTTGTTACAGCTTTAAATCTGCATCTGTTTACTTGGTTTTATCTAAATCTATATATACATTTTTTTTAAAATAGAACTTCATTATTGTACACCACTTTGGGCATTTTTATGGAAGGGTGGGGTATAAACATTTTAAATAAATTAGATGATAAATGTATTTAATATGCTAAGTATTTGAGGTGCAATAATGGTTAATGATTGCTTTCATCCTTCTACTGTAATAGTGCAAGGAAGTACAATATCCTATAGTTTCTCTTTACAGTATGAAAATTCCCATATGTGGTAATGCAAATATATTTCAAATTATTCTGGTGTTTCAAAAGTTGGTGCATGCTTAAAAGAATTATGCTTGCAGATCTATAGAATATGTTGCTGCTGTTTATAAAAAATATACCTAGCCAGTTCAAGTGCTTTTATTTTTCAGCCCATGATACAACATTCTTTAAAATTAGACAATTCATATTGTCCTCAAGCTTCTCTAATGAATTATTTGAGCTGGGAAAATGAACTATATAACTAATGTAAGTTTAGCATTACAAGAATGAGTCTAAGCTCTTCCTGGGCATGTACACCTCCTCCTCTGACCCAGCTGTGAGGATGTGTTCTGAAGCTTTTGCTTCCATTTTTATTTTAACTAAACACAGCTTGCTATGTTGCCACAGCCCAGACAAGCTGGTTAATCTTAACTATGGTTAGCGGAAACAAGCCAACTTCAAATCACTGTTTATTAAGCTAGCTTGTTTTTCAGTAGCCATAGTTAAGAGTAGCCACAGTTTGGCCACCTCATGAGAAGAAAAGACTTCCTGGAAAAGACCCTGATGTTGGGAAAGATTGAGGGCACAAGGAGAAGGGGACGACAGAGAACAAGATGGTTGGGCAGTGTTCTCGAAGCTACCAACATGAGTTTGACAAAACTGCGGCAGGCAGTGGAATACAGGAGTGCCTGGCATGCTCTAATCCATGAGGTCTCAAAGAGTCAGACACGACTAAATGATTAAACAACAACAAAATGGAATATTGATTGACTCTTGGTATTTATATTTGCAAAGTATAATAATCATACAGAGACATGTTCCTTCTTTATAGGCCATTTTGTGTGCTAGATATTAACTGTAATTAAATTTAGAACATATTGTTAAGAAAAATCCCACCCCCAGCACTTATGGTAGTATAGATATTGTAGTGACTGATCTCATGACTGTTTTGAAGTGAATGCAATGACTTGTGGGAGCTGGAGTTGTTGTTGTTGTTGTTGTTGTTGTTGTTATTATTATTATTATTATTATTATTATTATTATTATTATTATTATTATTTAAATTTATAGACCACCCTTCATCAGAAGATGTCAGGGTGGTTCACACGATAAAAATACAGGATAAAAGCACAAAATAAATAGTTAAAACAAAAACAAAACAAACTATAACCTTCCCTCCTACAACAGGCCATTGAATATTAATCAGCCAAAGGCCTGGTTAATGAGGAATGTTTTCGCCTGGCACCTAAAGATGTATAATGAAGGCACCAGATGAACCTCCCTGGGGAGAGCATTCCACAGGCAGGCAGACCCTCCAGATCTCCAGGAGGAGGCACATGAGGGGCCTCAGATGATGATCACAGGATTCCCTACCTTGACCAAGCTAGGGTTCAGCCTCAGAAAATTTGCTGGACATCAAGAATTATCCCAGGAGTTTGTGATGTAGCTATGAGGGACAGTGGTTCTGACTGTGTGCAGACTTTGTCCTTTATATCTGAGAAGACATAGTTTAAGAAAGACACCGAGTCTTTATTCTGGTCTCACTAGCATCAAATTAGGCCTTCCCATTCCTGTTCTATCCAGTTCTGTATTAAAGACACTGTGTGTGATGTGGTGATGGAGCTCTCTTTTAGACCTTGCTTTCCACCTTTTTATAGTGGGAAAAGTTTGGAATGAATTTGCCTAAAAGGAAAAAAACACACAAAACAAATCAGTTTGTAATAAATCTTCTTGTGGTGTGTGTACCTTCATTTCTTTCATTTGACCTTGGTGGAGCAGGCTGATGGGGCAGTGAAAAATATGATATGAAAAATGAGTGAGCAGAGCGAGGTGAGCAGTGAATCAGTCTTGTGTGTCATTAGCTTTGAAAATCTCACAAACATTACTGAGTCACTTTGCTTCCCCCTTTTTCTTCTTCCTCTCCCAGACCTATCTTACTCTCAGGGTATATTGGTTGATCATGTTGCTTGATACAACAATAATATTTTAATACAGGCTTTGATTGAATCATTTAAGTAAACCAGTGGTGTTACTAAGTCCAATTGTCTTTCAATTAAAACACAACAAGTTAATTGCATAATAATAACAGCATTCAGGTAGGACCTAGCCTACTCTGGAAGCTATAGTGATATACGCCCTTCTAGCCATGTGTAAAAATGGTAGGTTATACCAGTACCTATCTGTCATTCATGACAGTGGTGTCTGAGAGAATTTCACAAAACAGTGATACAAAAATTGAATCCTGGAAAAAAACAAGCCTTTGGCTGGTATTGAAATGTTAGCAAAGTGTGTACCATCTAAGCTTCTCTGGGAGGGTGTAAGTGACATTCCACAGGTGGGTTATAGTATCAAATATGTAATATTTCTCTCTCAGCTTTTTAAGTGTTTGGACTTTAGGGTTCCAATATTCAGTACATTTGCCAGTCAGTTATTTGTTAGGATTGTCAGATGTGATGAATCTCCAGTAGCCTGATCTCTTGAATAAGTCCATGCTCTTAGTGGGAGAAACTCTGTGAACAAAGTACTTCACTGCATGATTCCCAGATTGTGGTCTGTGGACCACCAGTGCTCTGTGAACTTCATTCAGTGGTCCACAGCATGTCCACATCAAATATTCATAAGTTTTGTTTCGTTTTTATTACAATTTGAGTAATAAAGGAGGAACAATAAAAAATACAATTAAAACTCATACAGCATCTAGATCAGTACATTATAATTGCTGCAACAAGCAGAAAAGTTAAGTGGTCCACCAGGAACCTCAGCCACTTGCAAGTCCATGGGAAACAAAAACTGGAAACCATTGCTTTGATGGTTTCCCAAATGGGTAAAAGAGATATTTCGTCTCCTCCTCTGGAGGAAAATAGGTTTTAAAATGCTTCAGAGGGTTTAGTAATCCATTTGAATTCATATTATTTTTCTGAATGAAAAAATAGATAAATTATATTCTTTTCTGTTTCTGTGAGTAGTAAAGATGGGCCTATCTACCCCTTTCCTTAAGCCTCACTCTGTCAGGTGGGTAGAGAGGCCTTGCTGCTTCACCTGTTCCCAGCATCCCACAAATCTAATTCCAAAACAGCATATTGGCAGTGCCATTGTTGAGCCCTGGAATGTGGCAAAGAAGCAAGATCTCATTAAATCAAAGACAGCAGGTCACAAAGGTTCTAACCAAGGACATGATTCTAGGGCTCTTAGGTTTCAGGGAGTTTGCGCTTCTCACTGTGGCCTGGTTGTCACACCAATCAAATTAAGACAATCAAGTTAGTCATGTCAGAAATCCAGCGCCAAATTACCAATACTTCTATTGGGGTCCTAAAGAACAGTTTCTGAAGACTCAAGAGACCATGTTCCTAACAGCAGCCCTCAAAGCAGCTTTTACCTCAGGCCAATTTCTCCAGACCTCCACCCCAGGCAATTATTCCCCCAACCCAGTCCACCTACTGGGGTCAATCTGCCTCTGTACCCCGTAACTCCTCTGGTTCTACTTGTAGCTTCTTGGACACTTTAGCCCACTTGTATAACCTTCCTCTGGTAAGATCTTTACACAAGGTGGCCTCTCGGGCTAATTCAGCCACCAGCTCCCTTCGCTGATGTACACTCTGGAATTGTTGGCAACACTGCTTCATTTGGGGGGGTCCTTTTTTTACATTTCAATCCATCAATGATAAATTCTGTTGTAATCCCATAGTTATAGCTGGAAAGGGGTGAGATTCATTTCCACTAGATGTAGCAATGGTCACTGGGTTTAATGGGTTTACAAGGGAATTAGATAGGTAAATGGAATTTCTAATTTCAGTCAGTATACCTCTGATTCCTAGTTGCTGGGGGATTATCAGAGCAAGGATGTGTTAGATTAATGTGTATTATTTAGATATGATGGTGTGTTTGGGTTGGAGAGGTGGTTGTGCTTTCTGTTCCAGCCACTGCCATTTTTTGACTAGTTGTAGTTCAAATTGCCATTTTCTGGGAGATAATGAATAGCAAAGCTCATAGCCAAGATTATGGAAGTGGGACTGCAGAGGGCAGCTGCCAGGAAGGTATACCAAACCAAGATAGGAAATCAGTTTAGCTGTAGTGTGTTTAGTTCTAACTCAAAACCTCCCACACAGCCCTGCTTTAAACTGAATTTTAAAATATTTTGGCACATGATCTTATCCAGTTCATCTTTCCTGAGGTGAAATGCTGGGGTGTTCAAAATGTATTAATCTTGTAGTGTAGAATCCAGGTTTTTTATGGTGAAAGAGACACTTCAGAGGCAGCTTGGCTTATTTTTCAGTTTTCTTGTTCATTTCTTTTAAGCACAAAGGTCCTTTTCTAGGTGACATATCATGTTGTATTCCAAAGTACACTTTCCTTTAATTTACAACTTAATTTTCAACCTAATTCAGAAGATTGATACTATAATGCTATTTGCAGAAGTATTGAAATGTCAGTAAGTTTTATTGTAGTAATAAAGAGAATTCCATATATCACACGCTCTATAGGGATCCTTGCTTTTTGCATAGATCTTCATAGCAACAACCAGTGGCTAAATGCTGGCAATCATTAATTTTTAAAGAAGACGTGGGGATGATGACTTGAGGAATGAAGGCCGCCATAAAGAATGAACTTTAATTTTGACACTTTTTTTTGTAGGTGACTAAAGAGGAGATGGAGGTGTTCTGCTCAAAAAATAAAAAGGTTTAAATCCCTGGTTTCTAATACTTAAAATGCTGTCTGCTCGTAAAAGATTTCAGTCCAGGAGAAGCCATCTTCGAGCTTCTCCTAACAAATGGGCATCAGTGGTCCATGAAATAATCAATGTCGATAATCCATCCTGGGGTCTGCCAATATGTTAATGGGTCTGCCGCATCGTTATTGCTACAAGGCCATAAATCATTTCCATACTGTGGTGCTTAGCAGTTGAGGACTCAAACCCCACCCTCCACCTCTTTCCCAGTCTGGAATAATAAAAAAAACAACCCTGCCTAACAATGAATGTCTAAACATTTTGCAGCTCTGTGCTTTGATTGTTTTCAGATGCTAAAATAGTAAGTGGGACAGATTGTAAATCAATAAGACAATAAGACAAAGTGTTTTAATAATACAAGGGCTCAAGGTAAATCATACTTCTGTTCATATTATTGCTTTTGAGGTTATAAATACATAGAACCAACCAACAAGGCCTTAGTTAACATGTGGAGATGGATCCAATATTGACAATTTGGACATCTATTGCTTCTATTGGATTCTGCATTTTTCCCCTTTAAAAAGGATGGGAAAACACTGTGCTGTTACTTCTGGGCAGAAAAGAAAGCTGAGAGGTAAAGGAGGGTTTGTACTCTGCAGTAGCTGTCAAGATAAGGTATCACCCCTTGACTTGAACTGGACTTTCATTAGATTTTACGTCACAATAAAAATCTGAATAAATGGTAATTAGTGCATTGTTATTAGACTTTGGAATATCCTCTTAAAGGTGAGGTGACCAGAGTGTGTGTGAGCCCATAGCTCATGCTGGATCCTCCAGACTGATTTCCACTGATGCTTCAAAACATGCATATATATATATATTTCCCATAGTATATAGTGTTATACCAACAGGAAATATGGGTGGATGCCACAGGCAGGAGCAGCTATGTTCCTTGCATGGACTAGAATGGAGAATGGCACGTCAGCAAAATCAGGAGGGTTACACCAGAAAGTTACACCAGCACACCCAAAATTTGTATTATTCAGCTCTACCAATAGATCAAGATTTCTTTTAATGCTTTTCGTATAACCATCATGTTTTGAGATGAGGGCAATTATTTTGGGACATAGAGAGGGGGGAAATGAAGTGGTCTCTGTAGAAATGTTAACAGGGTCCTCTTTAAACTCCACCACTGCAGTGGCAAGAGAAATGCAATGAGGTTGTGGCTTTGTTTCTGATAAGAGGTCTGGTCCCACAGCTTAAAACAGTTCTTCAAATTATCTAGAATCAAAAAAGCTAGTGGAAGAACTATATTCTGTTACTAGCATGTGGCTGCCACCAGTAATGGTGCCATGTTGCAGCCTCGACTCAATATATTTCACAAAGTAACATTTAACATAGCACCATGGGTTAATTGTTCTTGTAAATTACAGGGAATCAGAAGATAAAACATCGGGATGCAATTCTTGACGTCAGTACTATATTCTCAAGTAATGTAAAGTTATACCCTCAGGCCTTTGGCAAGCCAAAATGGGTACAAAATAATGTTCCCATCCTAATTTTTGTATATTTTTATTGTCTTTAGATTAACTTGTTCCTCAGAGCTAAAATTCTTAGGACAAAAGCTACCGGTAATAAAAACAAAGGAAAACAGATTGTTTGGGTGCCCTCCCCCACATTTTGAATAGTGTCTTTGCTAACCTGTCTTTTAAATACTTTCACAGTGTGTTCTGCTGTTCAGGAAGTAAGGGCAGAAAAGAGCCCGAAAAAGCAGTGACTCCATATAGACAAAAAATACAATTAAAACTGATATGACTTTTAACAGAAGTGGCAGCACCAGCCAGGATGGAAGTAATTTATTCAAAAAATTGTCTAAATACATAAACTGCACGGATGTATGGGTATGGTAGCGGGACAGTGGAAAATTTGATAGTTGTTTCCGTTGTGTAAATTACTGAGGCAGGATGCCTTTGTGAAGTATGGGGGTTTGTTTAATGTTCTGACAACAAATTTAGATCCTGTTATGGTTATTGCAGTGTAATGCAGTAATAAAAATTGAACATGACACACCAGCAATTTATTATTTGTGTGTTTTTTAACCTTGAGTATCGGATTGTTTGCCCAAGCATATCCTTTGATTTGCTATGAAATTTATTGTTGGTAAAAACAATCAGATTTCCATTAGTTGTAAAAAAAATAATAATATTTTTTTTGGCCACAAGCCATAGATTTAGAAAAAAATTGAAGCTAGGCTGTAGGACTTATGACAGGTAGGCTTATGACATTATATGGTAATTCAGCATGAAAGAATAATTGTGACACTCCACTTGGTGCTGGAATATAATCGTGCTGTGAGGTTCAATTCTCTGAAAGGCCAAATTATCTTCAACTACATTAGTCTGACAACCTATAATGCCTTGCAAAGGCAATTTGTAGATGTTTTACAGAATGCCGGCAAACATGGGTTACCATTATGCTACCCATTAACAAATTTGTGTAGAGTGAGGAGAAAAAAGTAACTTTTCAATTTTTCCTAACAGTTTTCAAGCTTTAGAAATACAATAAACATGTACGGCGTAATGGTAGTTTATGCTTAGCTATTTACTGCTACTTCAGTGTCTACCTGGAGTATTGGAAGACAGATTAATTTTATGAATGGTACCTTTTCAGCAATATTTATATTGACATGCATTTAAACAGTAGCCTCAAGCCAATGATGGAAAGAGGTAATATTAGGAAATGCAATTCAAGCGGAGGGGGTGGGGGAGAAAACATAGGGGCATGAGTGTGGTTTGAGATTTTATGGAAATGCTGCATAGTGTTCTGGTAGCCTGAGGCTACCTGCAAACAAACCCTCAGATATGCCTCTTTATGCATATTTCAAGTGTGGTTGCAATCGCCATGCAACTAACGGTGTAATAACTACATGACCTCCTCTCCATTTCTATACTAGTTTTCTTTCCAAGACAATTTCTGCCAGACTTTTTCCATATTCTAATATCTAAAACAATCTCAAACTGCCTTTTCCAAACATTTATTCTGTTCTTATTCTGTACCGATCCTAACCAAAGCCTTTCTTGTATTACCATAATGGAAATGCATACTGCTATGCTGCTTTTTATATAAATTAGATATCCAGGAAAATAAGATGACTTAAAGGTGGAAGCTGTGTTGAGAGATTATGAAGTGGGGAGAGGGAAGAGAAGGGAAGGGAAGCAAAATGAAGAGTTTCCCATTTGTAATTGAACCCAACACTGCAGAAATAATGTGTCTTCAGCCATGAATGGTAGGCAGCAGAAGAGCGAATCTAGCTTGACTCTTGAATGAGACACTATTCGTAAGCTAGCTAGAATTCGTTGGCAAGGATTCTTGTGTGCTGAGACTTGTTCAGATCAGGAATATATCTGTAAAAACATTTACTCAAAGAGTGGGTGCTGATCTTTACAAATTGCTCCACAAGTAGCTGGTCATCTACCCCTGGGGACATAGCTATATGTAAAAAATAATTTATTTGTTTATAAAAAATATTTCTATACTGCCATATCATTAAAAATATCAGCATGGTTTACAATAATATATGTATATCATAAAAATATGTAAGAAATTAATATCACATTTCCACGTGTGTCAACTGTTAGCTTGGTATGTGCTGGATCAGATGTTTATGTGTTACCTTAGGATAGTTGGGTTTCTTTGTCTACAATGATTGAACAATCCTAGAAAAATCACACTGGAATGTGTGAGAAATTTTGCAGTAAGGTGTGCAAATATGAAGAAGGGTGCAGTTGAAATAAAATAGTACTTAAATATCTTTTTCACAAAATATATTAACTATGTGGTTTAAAGTGAATATTCAGGATCATTTCTAGTCTGTTTAAAATGGATACAGTCATACTTCGAGTTGAAGTAGCTCCAGGTTAAATATTTTCGGGTTGCACTCTGCAGTGACCCGGAAGTAACAGAGCGCATTACTTCCGGGTTTTGCCGCTCACGCATGTGCAAACACTCAAAATGACGTCACGCGCATGTGCAGAAGCAACAAAACGCAACCTGCGCACGCGCAGTCACGTGTTACGTTCTACTCAGGATGCGAACAGGGCTCCAGAATGGATCCCATTCTCATCCAGAGGTACCATTGTATTGGATTAGCCTTCTCCAACCTGTGGCTCTCCAGATGTTTTGGAATCCAACTCCCATCAGCCTCAGTGATGGTGAGACTTGCAGTCCCACAACAACTGATGGGCACCAAGTCAGCAAAAAACTTCCTTAGACCATTGAATCACAACTCAGCTCTTGTTTAAATAGCATCATAAACATGGTTCTCACTAAGTGTAGCATCAGGCATTTACTAAATTATTTCACTGGTATCATGGCCTTCCTCTAGTGAGCTCAGGGTAGCAAAAATGACTTGTTAATCCCTTTTGATCCTTCCTACAACCCTGGGAGGAATTTAACTGTTCCAAAGTCACCCAATGATCTTCATATCTTAGAAGGTCTCCTTGGTTGAAGCAGAACTTTTTAGCCACTATCTCACATGTGCCTGCTTGTTTCTTTCTCAAACAAGTTTAGGAAGAACTCCATTTCCTTGCTTCTGGTGGAACAGCCTACTTTTAAAAACACATCTTTACTAAGAATGAAGGGGAAGCTTTGTATGCCTTCATTTTACTGAAGGTCATGCACCCACTATGTACTCTTTCTTGTGAATGATAGGACTGTGAAGTGTGACTCCTAATTCATTGGCAGCATTTCTTCCTTTTAAAATATTTTATTTATAGTCACATTGAAATACACACTTTTCGCTCCATAAGACGCACCTGACTATAAGACGCGCCTAGTTTTTAGAGGAAGAAAACAAGGGAAAAAATATTCTCAATCAAATGTTGTACTAAACTATTTAATAAACTACCGGTATATCAAAATAATATTTCAACCATGTAAAGTGAGCAGCAGTCAACAGTGGCATTAAGAACCATTATCACTGTCATTAACAAATGAAGATAGACTTTATCCCCTAGTAAGTGGTGCAGGCAATGGAAATATATGAGCTTCCCACATTGAGTCACTTAGATCTAAGGACTGTATGGTTCGGCCCTACACAATTATTTTAATAAAGCCAAAAGAAGTGGGACTTTCTTCCTTTTTGTTCATTGCAGAAAGCTCTGGGGGCTTTCATATGAGGGAGGAATGAGGGTAAAATCTGAAGCAAGCCGCGTCCCTCCACCATGCCACATTCGCTTCATAAGATGCACAGACATTTCCCCTTACTTTTTAGGAGGAAAAAAGTGTGTCTTATGGTGCGGAAAATACGGTACATTTCCACCATTAATATCTTTCTTTTAATGAAAACATTCAACACCTTCCCTTCTTCCCCTTCCCTGGTTCCTTTAATTTCCCCACCGTTCCTGCATATTCTTATATATCCATTTAGATCACTTTCTCCCCTTATTCTTCCTTTATTATTATATTATACTGTTGAATTTACCTTAATGCTGCTAGCGTTTTCACTTGTTTACATTTATTTTCCAAATACTCCACAAAGTTTTTCCACTCCTCTATAGATACTTGGTCTTCTTGCTCTCTTATTTTACTTGTTAGACCTGCATGGTCTATCATTTTTAATTGCCAATCCTCCTTTGGCAGCATTTCTTCCAAGAAGATCCCATCATGAGGTGAGATGAGGTTAGCTTCAATAGGCAGCCAACTTTAGGTAGCATTGAGGATGGCAGAACCGGAGACACAGATGTGACCCATTGAACACGATCCATTGGGCAATTCTCCTGTGTGAGTGGCAATGTTTGTGCACTACTTGAATAATAATGTTAATGAGTAGTTCCTTTTTCATTTAAATAAGACACGTGCAAGAGAATTTACCAGTAGATAATGTCCCATGCTAATTAGCAGGAAGTTTTTTGCCTGAGGCCTCATTGTGTCTTAGGTCTGCAGCTGGGGGTGTGTGGTTTTTCTTTTATGCTATTCGTGTTAGAGAAGGGATTGTTGCTATCTAGGCATTTGTTGGATTCTTTTAAATGCCAAGGAGAGCAACTATGCAGGAGGAAACTGACTGAAATCAGGTAACAGATTATTTTTGCAGACTACAAAGTCCCTCTGGTATATTTAAGGGCATGTTGCAGCATTAATGTTTACGCATAATGTTTTCCAAAGTAATTTATGCTGAACTGCCACTGACTTACTTAACATTTATAGGTCAACCACCTGCAGAAAGGGCATGTAGGTAGATTATTGTTGACTTTATGGTTATGGAAGCTAGCTAATCAGTGAGCATGCTGGGATATATCTTGTTATGCTTGAGTAGCTTTAACACCAGGCCTCTAAGATTTCTGTGGGCACAGGGTAACATGCCCATTTCTCATGACCAAAGCCCCTACTGAGAGAGGAACTGTCACTGGAAAGGGAAATTGTATTACGAAAGATAATAGTTATATAGAGTTCTTCATATGGGCCAAATCCATCATCTTAATCATCCCTTGGCAAACATACAGAATGTTGAACATAAGATGACCCAGTGGATGAGGTGGAAATGAACAAGAAGAATTACCATGCACTCACAAGTATTTTACAGATTTCTTCTCTCCTGAGATTTTTTAGTTGAAAATTAATTTATATTATGAACATGTAACTTCTGTTCAATGTGTAAAAGGATACCATTTCTGAAATTTTCTTTGATTTGAGATCAGCATTTGCTTGTGTGCCTGCAAACATGGTTTTGCCCTTCAGACTTTTCCAAATAAATAACACTTAATATTTATGTTGGGGTTAGCCAGCCTTAATATCAGACATGTCACACTCACAAGATAAATCCAAGCAATATGCTATTTGAGCCTGCACTATAGCAGTTTGTATCCGACATTTTATGACCCAGGACCCACCTTCAAGTACAAAATGTGCACCAGTTTAATTTTTTTTTAAAAAAAAGCAAATAAACATATATGCACTTCTCTATTTGTCTGTCTGTCTTTCACGTGGTATTTGTACACTGCAAATTTTAGAGATGTAGATGAGAGGGAGAGCTTTAGAAATCTCTAAAACAGAATAATTAGCATCACCTTCCTCTAATATTCCCAGAGGTGGTAAACCATAACAGTCAAACCCTTACAGAAAAAGCATAAATATGTAGTGTAAACATCCTCTTAGGTTTTCTTCATCTTTCCACAGCCCTCTCCTATTTTTCTACTTAAGAACAACAACACGTACATTTTGTGGTGCCTCTAGTCTGACCAATCTTAAATCTGGCTAGACTCCATATATATGTCCTGACTTACCAGTTTGAAACTAGTTCACTGAAGTATTTGGGCAGTCTCTCTTGCTTTTGGATTAGTTTTGCCTTGAGCTAGCAGGCAGGGAGCTGCAAAACACAAATGAGTGAATGATTTCATTTAATACATTCAAATCACCTCAGTCAACAAGTATTTTCATGAACACATTTAAAAAGATATATATGATAAAAAGGAAGTGAGTCATCATTCAGCCACCATTAGAGGATTTGTAGTGCCTCATTATCCTGCATTTGCATGGAGGAGTATGTGAACAAAAAGAGAAGGCATTGGACTGAGAAGGGAGGAACACTGAGCAGAGAAAAGTGATGGTTTAAAACAGTGTGTTTCGACTTCCGGAGGCGGCGCGAAACTGTAATGGCGGTCCTCTTCGTTCTCTGAAGAGGGGCTCCGCGGAAAAGGGTCGCACGCTGCGGCATAGCGACGACCCATGAAGAAAAACCACGGGTAGAGTGAGCCCGTGGCCGTGGGACTCGGCGGGCACCAGAAGCTACCCCGAAATCACAGAAGGGACCCCGTAAGGAGATCCGGAGTGAAGGAGGGGGAGCGGTGCTGTGAGTTCATCGCTCTTTCCGCGGAAGTGAAGCCGCGCGGCTGTTGCAGATGAGCGCTGACCTTTCTTCCTAAAACCAACATCAAGCTGCAAGCAACATACCCGTGAGTAAGGGGCATTAGATTGGCAAAGAATCTGTTAAAAATTTGGCTGAAACCGGGAGACGATAAAGGGAAGTTCGCCTCCCGGCATTGCTGACAAGTTCAAAGCAAGGACTTGAGAAGTGGGAAGCACTTTAAAAGGGACTTTGGGAAGTTTAAACTTTCGTGCGCTTATGAAGCTGTCTTTCTTTTAAATTGAAGAGAGGAACTGCTAACGAAATAAAAGGAGCTTTAAGCATAAGTTGAAACTTTCCTCCTGTTTGCAGGGCTGCAATTTTAAAGAGCCAGATTATCGGACTGCCAGGGAGGATACTGTTGCTGAAACTTGTGGAACTAAACTGATACTTTTGAGCAGTATCAGATTGGATGTGACATTGTTGCAGACACCTTCTATGAAACTTTGTTTAAAACGAAAAGTGCTCTGGTGAACTTTTGGGCTATGCAGGAACTGTTGTATTTTTTCTGAATTGCGTTATTTGAAATATTAATGGCGGAGAACTTCCTTCTTTGTTCCTGAAACTTGGTGGCACTCCCCCTAGAGGTTTGTGGAATTACAAAAACCTGGGAACTGACTTTTTGTTTTGACTTCCTCTCTACTGACTGTTTACAAATGGGTCTGCCTTTCCCATGGGATAATTGACAGTTTGACCTTGAACATTGACAGATGTGTAATGAGTGGTGCAGGGAGAACAAGAGCATCTAAAGCTAAGGAAACTAAAGAGGCCAAGGAAAAAGAAAAAGAAAAAAAACCAGCACAACTATTACAAACAACTCTGACCCAGGGACACCGATCATCGGTGCCAGCTGTGTTGGTGACGCAAAAGGCAGAAGTTGAAAAGACTGAGAAGTCCACTGAGGAAGATATGGCAGCAGGTGGATCAGACGCAGTCTTGAAACAAATATTGGAACAATTGTCAAAGCTAAATCAAAAGGTGGATGACCAGTCTTTGAAAATAGATAAAGCGACATCCTCGATCCAGAAACTGACTGAACAAGTTTCCCAGCACACACAAGCAATAGGAAATCTGCAAGGAGCAACAGCTGAAAATCGTGAATTAGCTGGGGAAGCTATCCAGAAAGTGGGAGTTTTACAGAAGGAGGTCGAGGAGATAAAGGGAGAAGTTAAGCCTCTGCACAAGCAGGTGGGTGAACAACAAGCCTATCTATCAATGGTGGAACTGAAAAACCGTGAGAATAATCTTAAATTGAGAGGCATCCCAGAACTTGAGAAAGGAGATCTGATTGGATATTTGACACAAGAATTCTCCAAGTTCTGGGGTATAAAGGAAGATACAGATTTTAAAATTGTTTCGGCATTCAGACTGGGTAGATTGGCAAGGAAGGACAGATCCAGAGACTGCTTAATAATTTTGAGATCAAAGGAGGAGAGAGATAAGATCCTAGGCCTCCATTTCAAAAAAGCAATAGAAATACAAGATAAAAGGGTGGAGATCTACAGAGATATTCCGAGACAGCTACTGGAACTCAGAGCTACCTACTCAGAGCTAGCTAAATTGCTGAGACACAACGCAATACCCTACAGGTGGGAGTTTCCACAAGGACTATCTTTTACTTACAAAGAAAGGAAGATTAAAATTAGAACAACCGAAGACAACCAAAAGTTCCTGCACGACCACGGGGAAGATCTACAGAAAGGAGCAGCTTGGCTACCACCCTTGCCTACACCAGCACCACCTGGAGGTGGGCCAACGCCTACGCCCTCGGGATCGGAGGAAAAGGAAGACACCCCACTCTAGGATCAACTTTAGAACAGGATGTCTCTGCAACTTCTTAGTTGGAACATAAATGGCGGGAATTCCCCGGAAAAAAGGAGAAGGATTTTTCACATCTTAAAAAAGGAACAATTGGACATAATATGTTTACAAGAAACACACGTGACCAGGCTCCACAGGAAAGTGCTAATTAATAAAAGACTAGGCCAAGAATTTATCTCTTCGGACAAAGTCAAGAAAAGAGGTGTGGTGATATATGCAAAGGAGAGCCTGTCACCAAAATTCCTATTTAAGGATGACCAAGGAAGAATATTGGCAATCGAAATCCAAACGCAAGGTGAAAAAATTTTGATATTGGGAATTTACGCACCAAATGATGGAAAATCAGAATTCTATAAGAAGCTGCATGAGACTATGCTGGACTACTTGGACTATTCTAATATTATCTTTATGGGCGACATGAATGGGGTAGTCTCAACAAATATGGACAAATCCCAAAACCAGAATCTAACAACAGACGGCAGACTCCCTAAAACCTTTTTTGAATTGACAGACAACATGGACCTGATTGATATATGGAGGACAAGAAACCCCTTAGGTAAAGAAGGAACATTCTATTCTGAGGCCCACCTGTCATGGACACGAATCGACCAAATTTGGATATCTAGAGGGCTGGCACCTAAAACAAGAAAGGTAGAAATCTGCCCAAAAACCTGCTCCGACCATAACGCCTTGAAATTGGAACTGAGACTCATTCCAACCGGATCCTTTAGATGGAGAATGAATGACACCTTGTTAAGAGATCAAGAGATCGTGAAGAAGGCCCAAAAAACGCTAAAGGACTATTTTGAAATAAATCTGAACACCACAGTGGAGAAAAGAACAATCTGGGACGCAAGCAAAGCAGTTATGAGGGGGTTTCTGATACAACAGAATACAATTAAGAAAAAACTCTGGAATGGAAAAAAGGAGAAAATTTTGGAGAAAATAAGTGAAGGAGAGAGAAAATTGAGGATCAAACCAAAGTCGAAGGAAGTGCTGAGAGAAATTAAATTCCATCAAGTACAATATTCGAAATTGATTAATCAAGAGATAGAATGGAAAATTAAACAAATGAAACAGAGATCGTTTGAATCAGCAAATAAATGTGGAAAGCTGCTAGCATGGCAGCTGAAAAAAAGACAAAAGTTAAACACGGTTACAAATTTAGAGATTCAAGGAAGAATAGTTCAGAAACCAGAAGAAATTAGGAAATGCTTCCACAGATATTTTAAAGATCTCTATGCACAAGGGCCTCAGAAAGAACCTGAAATAGACAATTTTTTAAAGATAAATGGATTATCAAAAATAAGTGAAGATAAAAGATCAATCTTGAATTGCAAAATAACTCAACAGGAAATTGAAGGTGCCATCCAGAATATGCAACTTGGCAAATCTCCAGGCCCAGACGGGCTTACCTCCAAATACTATAAGACTTTGAAGGACTATCTGATACAACCTTTGATGGAGGTATGCAACCAGATTATGGAGGGGAAGAGGGCACCGGAAACGTGGAAAGAAGCATTTATCACATTGATACCTAAGTCAGAACTGGAAAAGACTCAGCTCAAGAACTACCGTCCCATCTCACTCCTGAACGTGGATTACAAAATATTTGCAGACATTTTGGCAAGTAGACTTAAAAAAGTACTAAATGAAGTAATTCATAAGGACCAAGCAGGCTTTCTCCCTGGTAGACATATGTCTGATAACACCAGGAATATTATAGACATTTTGGAACTTCTGCGGATTAGGAACACAAGGGCGGCCCTAATCTTTATTGATGCGGAGAAAGCATTTGACAACATTTCTTGGCTGTTCATGAAGAAGAACTTGGAAGGGATGGGAGTGGGGCGGGGGTTTGAAAATGGAATAGATGCAATCTATTCAGAACAAAAAGCTAAACTGATAGTGAACAATGTGGTATCGGAGGAACTTAAAATTGAAAAAGGGACACGACAGGGGTGCCCTCTATCTCCTCTGTTATTCATTTCTGTACTGGAGGTATTGCTGAACATGATTAGAGAGGATCGGTTGGTGAAAGGTATAGAGGTCGGAGTGAAACAATACAAATTGAAAGCTTTTGCAGATGACCTAGTCTTAACATTACAGGAGCCAGAATCTAGTACAAAAAGAGTACTTGAACTTATCTCGGACTTTGGTCGGGTGGCGGGATTTAAGTTGAACAAACAAAAAACTAAGGTTTTGGTTAAAAATTTGACATCTACAGAAATAGATGGGTACCAGAAAGAAACAGAATTAAGTGTGGTTAAAAAAGTGAAATACTTGGGGGTACACTTGTCCACCAAAAACTTGAACCTATTTAAAGATAATTACGAAAAATGTTGGTTGGAAATTAAAAAGGACTTGGAAATTTGGTCAAGACTTAAACTTACCTTGTCAGGTCGAATTGCAGCTATAAAGATGTGTGTCTTGCCGAAAATGTTATTCTTGTTTCAGACCCTTCAGATCGTGGACAGAGTGGAGTGTTTTGGAAAATGGCAGAAGGACATATCTAGGTTTGTCTGGCAGGGCAAAAAGCCCCGAATAAAATTCAAAATACTTACCGATGCTAAAGAAAGAGGGGGGTTTGCCCTGCCGGACTTGAGGTTGTATTATGAAGCTGCAGCCTTCTGTTGGTTGAAGGATTGGTTCCTGTTGGAGAACACTGATGTCCTAGATCTGGAGGGGTTCGACAATCTCTTTGGCTGGCATGCATATTTGTGGTATGACAAGGCGAAAGTTCATAAGCTTTTCAAAAACCATATCGTCAGAAAATCAATTTTTGCCGTCTGGTTGAAGTATAAGGACTTATTAGAAAGTAAGACCCCGAGGTGGCTATCACCGATGGAAGCTAAGGCTCTAAAAAAAAGACCCAATATGGAGGCCTACTGGCCAAAATATTGGGAATTAATTGAGAGATCTGGAGATAACTGGAAGTTGCAGAGCCAGGATAAACTAAAAGGTAAGGTGCGAGATTGGCTACACTATGCTCAAATTCAAGAGGTTTTTAAAATTGATAAAAAGGTTGGTTTCCAGGTGGAAAAATCGAAATTGGAGACGGAATTGCTAGAACCAAAGACTAAGGTACTTTCGAGAATGTATAACTTGCTGCTTAAATGGAATACACAGGATGAAACAGTTAAATCTGCCATGATAAAATGGGCACAGGATGTTGGACATAACATTATGTCTGAGGACTGGGAAAGGTTATGGAACACCGGTATGAAGTTTACGGCATGTACTGCCCTGAAAGAGAACATTATGAAAATGGTATACCGGTGGTACATGACCCCAGTCAAACTAGCTAAGATATATCACCTGTCTGACAATAAATGTTGGAAATGCAAGGAGGCAGAAGGGACATTTTTTCACCTCTGGTGGACCTGCCCGAAAGTGAAGGCCTTCTGGGAAATGATATACAATGAGCTGAAAAAGGTATTTAAATATACCTTTCCCAAGAAACCGGAGGCCTTCCTTCTGGGCATGGTGGACCGGAAGGTGTTAAAAAAGGATAGAACTTTGTTTATGTACACAACCACAGCAGCAAGATTTCTTATCGCAAAGCACTGGAAGACACAAGATTTACCCACACTGGAGGACTGGCAGACACAGATGATGGACTATATGGAATTAGCCGAAATGACTGGCAGAATCCGAGATCTGAGCGAAGAAAAAGTTGAGGAGGACTGGAAAAAATTCAAGGACTATCTACAAAAGTATTATAAGTTGTTTGAATGTTAAAAATGTGCACGATTAGGAAATGTCATGCTCCTGCAATTTAATTAGGTAAATGACAAAGTAAGATATAAACAGAGGAAAACAAGACAAATTTGAAACAAATATATTATGTTTATTATAAAGGTACTAAAATTGAATTACAATTTATTTTGAAGTTGGTTACATAATAATTGAAAGGTACAGTAAGTTTAGAAATAAGGTAACAAATTGCTGACAATGTGAGGTTAAAGAATGCAATGTTGGGAGGACGTGAGGAGGTCCACAAGAGAGTAACTTTTGGAAAAGATAATATGCAACCTAATTTTCTTGCTCTTGTTTCTTTTTTCTTCTCTTTCTTCTTTCTTTTTTATTTTTACTTTTCATATCTGTTTACTTATAAAAATGTTTCTTGTCTACTGTGGTGTAACAGATGTTGTGAACTAATGGAAAAGAAACGCAATAAAAAAATCTTTTAAAAAAATAAAACAGTGTGTTTCACTCCTGGTACCATGTGTTTTCCTCAACAAAGTTCCAGATTAAGTATCATAATTTTGAACAGGTATTGTATTAATAAGCAAAAACACTCATATATGTGCAACATCCATCAACTGAACTTAATCTTATCTCAGTGAACAAGCTAACTGACAGGCTTTTCTCAAACATCTATTCGTCTTGAAGATAAAGTAAATTGTGTCATCCTGGAGGGTGGGTGTGCAAAGGGGGCTGCAAAATAAAGGAGAAGAGGAGTCATATATATGGGTGCGTGCAAGTCGAGTAAATGGAGGAGTGGGAGGGAAGAAAAAGGAAGTAAGGTGAAAATGGGGGTGCCGAGGGGAGTTGCAAGAAAGGATGGAACAGGAAACATGGGAAACATGAGTATGAGGGTGAAGATGAAAGCTGGGGTATGAAAGGGGCTGCAGAATAGGAGGAGAGTAGCTTCATAACTTGACAGAAGATGAAAAGAGTGCTTAGTAGTTTCAGTGTGTGGGAGGAGGAAGATGCTGTAGGTTACCATGGGGGTAGTTTCTGTGCAAGGAGGGGATTGCACAAAAAGCAGAGTTGAGGAGCCAATGGACAATGGGGGTGAAGGTGCAAACAGAGCTACAGAAGAGAGAAGTGGCTTCAGCAATGCAGCTGTGAAGAGATAAAGGGAGCTTAGTAGTTGCATGGGGTGGGAAGGGGAAACTCTAGGGCTTTAATGCAAGTGTGGGGGTGTTGGTGTTGGCAAGCGGAGTGAGGAACCTACAAAGATAACACCACTAATAGCCCTGTAAGACCTCCTGCCACAGTCTAGGAGTGCTGCATTTCCAAACTACCTAGGCTGTTTGTGGCAACTGTGATGCAGGATGGCTACACATGGTTTATAGAAGGCTTTTCTCAAGCAGTCAGCAGGGCTTACACACATTATCTCATTAACCCCTATGGCACTCACTAATTGTAGTATTGCTACTGCCATATTAAAGATGTAAGATTGAGGCTTAGACATGATGGCTTGCCAAAAGTCATCTACTGACTGCGTGGCTAAAGTGGTATTTGAAGTGGAAACATCTCAGCTCCTGTCCACTATGCTGACCCAGCGCTAATAGTCAGAAAACTTATTTTCCATTCTGTTACATTATTTGGGCTGATTTGATTTCATGTCAAATACAGAGAAAGTGTGACAATCTTTGTGCTCTATTGGATTTCCCCCACCCCAAATACAGGCCAATTCTGGATTGTATATCTAGCCACTGTGTGCTGAGTACCATATTCTTAAAAGTATTTGTAAATGTTAAACAAACTTTCATTGTTCTCTAGAAGAGATGGTTTCCTTGAGAGATTTTCTTATAGGGTAACATTTTAGGCCCTTTATTTTTCAGTATAGATTTTTCTTCTTCTTTCCATAGAAGTTGTAATAAGAAAGTCTTTGATGAAAATTTTCCTTATCAGTCCCACATTCCATTGCTGATTAGTATCTCTTAAAAGGATTGCCTTGTCAACACAAATACTGGCGAAGAAATTGTTGAGTAGGAATGGAGTGGGCAATGTGTAGCTTTTCTTCGGAATGTCTTTGGGGGGGGGTCATTACTAGTTCTGTACCTGATAGGTTTTGCTTGTAACAAAAATGTAATTTTGATGCTTTGTGCCTGGTAGATTTTCATTCCACACCCCAATACTAAGACTCCGAGACTTTAGGGAAGAGGGGCACATCATAGGTGGAAAGTGATACCTCATAGGTTGAGAACAGAGGATTGCTGTGCCTGTTGACACAAGTGCAACCTAAGAACCAGAGGGGAAGAGCTTGGGGCAAAAGACTGTTCAGTCAAGCAGAAAATAGCTTGCCCATGTTTCTCACCCCTCATGCTGAGAAGTTATCCCTTTTCCAAAGGGACCCCAAGCTAAAACACTGGTGCCAAACTGGAGAATGTCAGCTACAGTAGACTGGCAAGACTATTGGAACCACCAGATATGGTCCATTGCTTTAATGGAAAAATCAACAAAATACACCCAAACCCATTAGAATTCGAAAATGAAGGACAACTTTTCTAAAGATTGGTACCTGTTTATTTACTACATTAAAGTAAAGGAATATGATTGACAGCCATCTTCTTATGGATTCCTAACTGTCTGAAATGGTGATGCTGTTTTTGGAATACTCCTCTCCCCTAGTGTCCTTCCTTCCTTTTATTTTATTTTGCTGCTTTGATCTTTCTCTTTCTCCTTCTTTATTGTTTTGATTGCGTTTTAGCCAGTGAAGACAATACTGAATTAAAAGGACCAAGGATCTGCCTTAGTATAAGGCAACTTCCTCTCTACCAAGGTTAAGGATTGAGGTTTGGGCCAAAGAGCTCAGATTATACAGAAGCATGTTGGAACAGAACATCCATAGAGATTCTCCATTTGTAAATTTAATCATTGCATTAGTCTTGTGAGTGGTTGATGCAAAAAAATGGTTGTTTTGTTTCTCTAATAATCTGTGGGTCAGCAACTCTGCCTTCTATGAGCAGAGCTGCTGTTTGGACTTGTTCCCTTCCATTCCTCCTGATAAGAGGGACTTCCCCCACCCACCTTACCATCCAGGCAGCCATAGGTAACACATGGGTCTCCCCCCAAAAAACAACAACAACCTGCCAACTGGTAATCGTGTGTGTGTGTGGTGTTGTTGTTGGTGCATCCGGCCTTTGGAGTGAGTCTTGCTCAGGACTCCCTCAAACCTGGCAGCTCTGGTTTTCATAAGCCAGGCTCCTGGGCATTGAGCTTATTGCATGATGGACACATGAAGAAAAGGCAGTCGTGGTAATGCCTGCAGTAGTAGCATTGTATGAAAATGGAAAATACATAAGCATCTCTGCCAAAGAGCTGCAACTAGAAGCAAACAAAGACAACCTGAAATTAAGCATTCTATTTTAAAGTATCCTGAAAGCTCAGGGCATGTTTAACAAGCATGTTGGTGGTGATAAATGACAAGTATGCTTAATTGCAAAAAGAAATTACAACAAGTCAAAATTAGAAAATGTAACATGAGAAAATGGGGTGTCTGTGTCTGTGGAGAAACAACCCGCTGATGATGTCTTGATCACTGTACATTCAGTCACAAGATATCGTTACTTATAACTTAGTCCAGAGGTTTTCAACCTTTGGGGGTCCATGGCTCCCTTGACCAGCTACGTTCTGTGGCACCCCTGTGGGGCTCAGGAGCCCATTTATGTCACCCCTTGCCTGCAGAGCCAGCAGCCTCTCACCCCTTTTCAAACACCCTTCCTTGGGGAGTGTTCCCTCAGCCTCCTCTCTTCTCCCTTCTCCTTAGGAGTCCTCTGGGCAGATGCAACTGCCGCTCCTGGTCTCTGAGCTGCCCCCCCCCCGCCTCAAAGTAAGATGCCTCCTCACACTGCCCCACAGGGACTAGGCCAGCCCCAGAGGCACCATTTTCCTGAGGAGCTTATAGCCAGGGCTGCTGCAACAAACAGCTTTGCAAGCCTTTGGGAGGCAGAGAAGGGAGCGGGCATCAAATGAGGGAAGGAAGGAAAAGGGACAGAGGCCAATGTTGCCCACGACACCCCTGACCATCATTCAAGGCACCCCAGGATGCCACAGCACACTGGTTGAAAACCACTGACTTAGTCTGTTGCAGAGAAGTAGTGAAGTAGGTGATCCTCAGGGTCCCTTCCAACTCTACAATTCTATAATTCTATGATTCTATGAAGTATCTTTATCTTTATACATAATTCATTTTTAAAATTTGTATGCCACTTTCCCACAAAGTATAAAGTAAACAGTAGAAACATAACTTTCAAAAAGCCTGTATCTAATAGGGAAATAATTAAGCCTTACACTCACATTACACAGCAACCTTATTTTTCACACATACTTGTACACACTCCTTTTGTGTTATGTCCAAGGGAAAAAATGAGACACACACAGAGAGAGGTGTGTGTTAAAATAGTCCTTGGCTCATACTAATCTATATTTTTAAAATGTTATTTCTGAGGGAGTGATTTATTTACAATGACAGCTTGTTACTTATGGTTGCTGCTGCCAGCTTCTGAAGTAATCTGATAACGTCAAATTGTGAAGGGAAGCAATAGGCTTTGCCTTGACTGACTTGCTATAAATCATGTACATGGCTGGTATATGTGTGTATATGAGGATGCGCAGGCTGATACTGATAGAAATACAAATCAAACACAACATATGGCAACCCAGTATAAAATCAGAATTCTAGATTTCAACCTATTGGATTTATATTTCTGAATGAAATGAAATGGCCATCCTTGGTTTTATATCAAAACTTCAGTTCTAGGGACAATCTATTAACTTGAAGACCAACATGTAGAAGAGGAAGTAAACAAAGAGCTGAATGCAGAACGACAAGACAAGTTTTGAACTTGGAGTGGGAAAGAACCCCATAAGGCTAATGGGCAAAGTTCCTCACCAACCGTCAAAAATTTCTGAACTTGCCAGAAGCATGTTCAGGGTCTCCAGTGTAATATCCTGTGAAGCTACAGGGAACCAGGCAGAGGGCCTTCTCAGCAGTGGTGCCCTCCCCGTGAAACGTTCTCCCATCACATGTCAAGGAGATAAATTATACAATTTTTAGAAGACACCTGAAGGCAGCCCTGTATTGGGAAGTTTTTAATGCTTGATGTTTTATTATGTTCTTATGTGTGTTGAAAGCCGCCCAGAGTGCCTGGGGTAACCCAGCCAGATGGGCAGTGTAGAAATCATAAAATAACCACCACCACCAACCACATCAGTTCTTGTCCCAACTATTGGAGGTATAGCACTTCTTTTTGTGATGTCTAAGATAGGAAGATGACACCAAGAAAGATGGGAACACCCCCCCCAAGCAAATGGAAACAAAAACAAACAACAATTGGGTAGGCAAGAAAAAAATGTTTATTGATCCAACACAGTGGTTGGAGGTGGAACATCTGAATTTTGAATTACCTTCTCTATATTTCCATGTTGTTAATGGGGGATACAAAGATGCAACATAGCCAACCAGGTTTGTCTGTGCAGTTATATTGCTGACTACAAGTAAAGGTAAAATAAGTCAATAGGTGAGCATTTTTGCAAGGAGTGCTGAAAAACCATTTTAAAAGTAGGATTAGCTTTGCATATTTTTGTGAGTTAAGGCATTGAGGCATTTATTTATCAGCACAAATATGAATCCCTGAAATATAATTTTAAACAAAAACAAATCCTAATTAAAGTATAAAACACTGTTGGCCTTTGCACAGCTAGTTAAGAGATGTGTGAAAACTCTTGCCATTTGCAGCTCTAGTGAAAGCAGCAGGCAAGACCATAAGCTTTTAATTTATATTGTCCTTTGGACATTTTTCCGAAACTATTTACCCATTACCTCTTAGGTCAGTGGCCTAATAATGCAACAAAGCACTTTTTGAAATTGCAGATAATTTTCAGTGCTCAGATCTCTGTGTAGTATTGATGGGGGAGGGAAGCTGATTAGGATCTTGGGAATTGTGCTTGATGGGAACAATCTGGAAGGAGTGAAAAATTATTAAACACACACAGCGGGAGTTGTAGGGTTTACCATTGGCGTGCAGTGCTATTAATTCTCATTGCATCATGCAGCAGCTTGATTGCACACTGTGAATGCTGTTTATTGGAGAAGGGGTACAATTTTGCTTCAGTTTGTTGTAATGTAATACTAAATGCTAATTAGACCTCTAAAAATAATTAGACCCTCTTGCTACACTTCGAAATAGAAGCAGCCAATTCAGCTGATAGAAACAAAGGCTTTTAAAGCTGAGGCAGACACACTTCTATAGCAGCAGTGCCAACCACATTAAGACTGGGGACTTCTTAAAACCATGTTAATTACAGGATTATAAACAAATGTATTCTGGTAAGGCATACTGTTGTGCAGTGTTGAATAATAGCTAGTCATTGATTCTTGGAGAGCAGAGACATTAATGGTCAGTTGAATGTTCCAAGCGTCTTGAATCCACCTGTAGAGGGCTTGAATTGATTATTAGCCCAATAGCCCAGTCTAAGTCAAGTATGTGCAGCAAGGAAGCTGCAAGGGGGGAGTTTTGATGAGATGTGGTTTTAAATATTGGGTTGCTTCACTGATGCTGCTTTGTAACTAGCACTTCCTGCCTCCGGGCTGGTTGCGGTTTCATTTAAGTCCAGTTTTACACTGGTCAAGAAACGATTGAAATGTATGTATCTTCAGTGCTCCTTCTTCCCATGGAAAACTATTCCGAGTATTCCAGGCTTCTGAAATGTGTCGCATCCATACCTGTAGAGTGCTTGGGATGATTTGCATCCAGTGGAAAAGCAATTCAGTGGCCATCCATCCTGCAGTCATCCTGGCAACTATTTCTGGCCCCTGAGCAGCTTGGCGGAAGAGAGTCTGGCCTTTGGTGAGCATTCCTTCTATCAGGAAATGACAGGCAGTCCCTGAGGCTCCTACATTAAGACACCCACCCTAGCATTGGAGAGGGGCCATGAAACCAGGGGTTTGCCCACCTTGGCATCCCTATACACATGTGGTGTGCAACAGTGTTAGAAGAGCATGTCTCATGTGCAGCACAGTGGAACAGAACTTACATGTCATGGTGAAATCTGTGCACTGACAGAGAGGATATGAGGCAGGATCATAGCTTTGTTCAAGATCCTTTAAACTGGAGAATTAGTGGCAGAACTGTGTGGGAAAACTCTAATTTGGAGCTTTGCTGCCAGTCTGAGTAGATGATAATGAACCACTCAGTGGTCTTAGGGCAGCTTCCTAGGTACCATCCTTCACATACCATTAGGATTGCAAGTCACTGATTTGAAGCAGGCTGGGCAGGTAGCATGGCTTAACATAAGACACATACAGTCTATTAAATCAAGTTCAGCTTAGGGGAATGCTTGCCTAAGCGGGTATGTCTTCAGGAGCTGCCAGTAGGGTCTGTTGTATTTCAGCTGGGGGATCTGGGTCAAAGCTCTGAAAGGTTTCGTGGTGCAAAGCATTTTACTAAAAATTGTGCAATCAAGTTTCAGTGTAACATTATCTTTAAAAAAAACAAAGTCGAAAGGACCTTACTCTAGCTATTTATTTCCAGCTATGCTAGCCATTCATTCCCCAGTTCTTACTCGGTTTATTATAAACCCAATTTCTACCCTATTGTGATCCCAAATACCGCATTTTTCCGTGTATAAGACTAGGTTTTTTAACCAAAAAATTAGGTTTGAAATTGGGGCTCGACTTATACACGGTTAGTGCTGAGGGATGTTTTCTTAATTTGGAGTCTCCCAAAATAGGAGATGTCTTATACATGAAAAAATATAGTACCTCCTCTCCCCATAACTCTGCCTGCAATCCCTGTAGTGTTCCCTGGTACCTTCTTTCTACTCAGCTTAGGGTTCGTCCACACTTCCACTTATTCCATGCTTTCTAGGCACAGGTCTGAGCAATTTTGCCTTTACACCTTCACTCCCCCCCCCCCCCCCGAAAACCTGTTCCATGGAAGGGGGGAAAAATCGGAACAAGTGTGGTAAACCAGATTGCCATTTGCTCTGATTCAGTACTATACTTTAAATGGCCCATTAGCAGCAGCAATACCAGCGTCAGCAACAAGGAGGCCTTCCTTTCTTCCCTCCCTCCTAGTGCCTGTTGGAATGGTGTTGCAGCAGGGAACAAAAGATCAAGTTCCTTTCCAGAAAAGCACAAAGAAGCTTGCACACCCCTAGATATAATGTGCTCATATTTTTGAGGCATCCATGCAAAATGTTTGGATTTGATATCCCGCTTTACCACTACCCGAAGGAGTCTCAAAGCGGCGAACATGTGCAGCTTTGAACAGATTTTCACATAAGCAAAAGCAGCAGCCCTGGGAACACTGCAGCCCAGCCCTGTCACCCAGCACGGTGCTAATTGGTACAGCGGGCACCTTGGAAAGGAAAGAGGAAGTTGAGGGGAACCCTTTTGACTCCCTGCTGTTGTTCCTCACACTACTGTGCAGCACTGCTGCACATACCACCTGGGTAAAGGAATTGGTCTTTTGTTTGTTTTGGGTTTAAGGAGAAATCAGATTACTCACAAAACAGGGGCAGATTTTGAAGATGCTGGCCCATCCTTAGCGGTCACTGGAAAACAATAATTTATCATTTTATTTCAGCTTGTGTGTGCACGTGCACACTCCTCAAGTTTTTTAAAGCCAATATTGAATAAAGTGTTGAAATTGTCTACTAAGTACCATGGTATTTTATAGCAAAGTAGTCTATATGTCATTCCAGCTCCTAGGGGCCAAGGTCCCTATGCTCCCCCCCAAAAGAAAATATTTGAGGGGGCTGCCCCCCAAAGTTGATGGGCATTGTCCTTCAAATGGGGTATATGTGTGTGTGATGTCATATGATCAATTATGCAGGGCAGGCTTACCAGGGACACACACCCCCAACATTTTATTCAAGTTGGCAGCCCCTGCCACACAGCCAAAACTGGAATGATATGCAGATTCATGTCTTGCAGTGTAAAGATAGGCCAGTGGTTTGAATGAAGGCAGCTTAATGTCACATAAACACACACAGGTGGGGAGACCCACAAAAACACACACTGTTGTAATATCACACTTGTCTGAATGGCCTATTGCCCTCTTAAGGTATATTTCAGAACCCCAGAATGTAAATACTGTAATAAACAGTTACATTTTTCTCTGCACACTGAGAGGATACATTTGACTTGTGCTCTGATAAGGTGTTTGAACTTCTTATTCTCCTCTAAACACTGCATTTCCTTTGTGTTCTGGGGATGGGAGTGTTAGAGAGGCAACAAGAGGTCAATCCAATATGGCTGACATGTTATATATATCTGGTTTTAGTGCATCATATGTACCAGAAAGCAACTGCTTTGACAAACTGCTGCTGTGTGACCCTGGTAGTCTTGGGTCAGAATGAGAGAAATTGGTGTTGTACTAAGATGTATGTTAATACATATATTATTTATATAGGCATTAGTGAACACTGTGGTTGTCCCAGCACAAACCAAAGCCTTGGTTTGTGTCCTTGGGGCTTTTAGGAGCTCAGTTTATCATATGTTGTGCCCCCCTTTTTCTTTTTTTTGCTTATGAATAATTAAAAACTTAAATTACTTGCCATGTACAAAATTCATATGCCGGGGAAAATAGCTACATGAAAATTAATTTTCTGTTCTGTGAGACTGACGGGAAATCAATTAATCTTGATGTATTATTTTATGCAGAACAGGGTACAGGAACCAGCCGAGAGAATGGCTACAGCTGTTCTTGTTGGTCGGGCCATATATTATAGTTGGCGGGTTTGACAGCTTCTGAAGGAAATGGCTGAAGGGTATCAGGCAGGTGAATCAACTGTAAAAATTTATTGGAGAATACAAACTGTTTCTAAGGGACTGATATAAAACTCACACTTGAGAACTGAAGTATTGAATGTTTGTGTGACTGGAGCAGCTTGTTGTCAATATTTATAGCTTTTCTCTTTGTTACATGTCCTATTTGTTTGATTAACTATTCGGATGTTCGTGTCTTGTTGATAATTTATGTATTGTGCCTTCTGTAGCGTTTTTTTGATACATAAAGATTTACCACTACACAAATAAAGCAGTTTTCATAGAGTGCAATATGCTAAACAAAGTGGCAGAGGTGTTTATGGCACATTTTTGAGTTTTATAACTCACTAGGTAGATCGGTGACTTTTGTTTACCGTTACTGTTCTTATGTTGAAACGCATCTTGGCATATTAAAGGCAGGGAGGTAAGTGAGCCTCCTTTTTAAAACAAAAACAAAAACAAAACACAAACGAGTGCAGATAATGATCAATATATGTGTATATATAATTTATGTTGAATTGCTTAATAGATTCTGTTGGGTTTTTTTGAAAGAAAGAAAAAACCTGCATGCAGTTCCATACATAATGCATATATTATTTCTAAATAAAATAGAATAAATCCATAGTTTTCAAACACTGGCTTACAGATTTTTGTATTCTCCAAGGTTTATATGCTGATGCTCTGCATAAATGATACAAGTGAAATAATTATAATATCTCAGGAATGCTAGTCTGGGTAGCTTAGGAATGTGCATTCAGACGAAAGCTAATGTGTCACACGCACACTATATATTTAAAGCACTCTTATACCAATTAATACCAATAGAGGGATGTGGGTGGCGCTGTGGTCTAAACCACTGAGCCTCTTGGGCTTGCCGATCAGAAGGTTGGAGGTTCGAATCCCCGCAACAGGGTGAGCTCCCGTTACTCGGTCCCAGCTCCTGCCAACCTAGCAGTTCGAAAGCACGCCAAAAAGTGTAAGTAGATAAATAGGTACCGCTCTGGTGGGAAGGTAAATGGCGTTTCCGTGCGCTGCTCTGGTTTCGGTGTTCCATTGCTCCAGAAGCAGCTTACTCATGCTGGCCACATAACCTGGAAAAACTGTCTGCAGACAAACGCCAGCTCCCTTGGCCTGTAAAGCGAAATGAGCGCCGCAACCCCAGAGTCGTCTGCGACTGGACTTAACTGTCGGGGATCCTTTACGTTTACCTTTATACCAATTTAACAGTCATGGCTTTCCCCAAAAAAATCATGAGTTACATTCCCAGCGTCCTTAACAAATATAGTTCCTAGGAGCCCCATCATGTGATTGATTATGTGGGGCAGGTCTCACTCCCCCCTCCCAATATTTTATTCAAGTTGGCACCCCTGCATTGTAGGTAGGAAAGGTTGGAGAGGAATATGTAGATCTGTTAGAGGCCAGTAGAACTGCAGCGGATGGCAGGAGGTTATGACTATGCACCAGAATCAAATCATGCCACTTGGACAGCCTCATGAAAGTCTTTCCCTTTAAGCCTGAAAATGAACATGCTTTCATACTAGCTTGGCACCACCTTGTTTGAAGGCGGACCATGGCAAATGTGAAAATCTAGTCCACAGCAAAAGGTATTTCCAAAAAAGTATATTTCAAGCTTAAAGCACCTGGATAATAATTTCAAGTATTTGTTGAATGCTTGGCTGTTATTGAAATATTCTGCACAATCTGTATTTTTAATACCTTTAAAATACAATATATAGAAAGCTAAGACAAATAAACCTATGAGTTTTTGTAGAAAAGTGCTTCTGTATATTTTGTTTCCTATAATTTAGCATACAAAGCTCTTTGTGATGCAGATATTTTAGAGAAAATTGTAAGAGTGCAATTATCCTGTTTTATATCATGGAATTGATATGACGATTGTTATAAGGTTGGAAACTTGCATTGTGCAATGCAGTGGGGCTTCACCTCCCTTTCCTCCCACTTATAGCCTCCCTCCCAATGTGCCCCAAAAATCTGCTCTGGAGGATTTCCTAAGCACCTGAAGCAGATGGGTGGGTGGGAGGAGAAGCGAAAGGTGAAGTTACATTGCACAAATACGAATCTGTTCCATTTATGGATCGACAATGTTGGATCAGTGTTATAAACTGAGATATGAATGCTAGGAGCTAAATGGCATCTTAAACCTAGATTATAGGCGCTGCAACAGAGTGTCTAGGTACACTTTTTTATAACAAGAATACAAAGCTGTAAATGAAAGAACTGCAGCTAAAATCTTATGTTCATTTTTCACATGGTCTAGTCCTCATCTGAAGACTGCAAAAAACAAAGCCGTACTTCCCTTGCCCACTCCTGATATTCTTAAGACGGTTCCTTCTCCAGGCTTCAGAGAGTGGCTGGAAGTGGGGAGGCAGAAAAAGGTCCTCCTTTCCTTCCAGCAGTGGCAGTTTTAACCTGAAATCTTTGGCACCGTACTTCACCCAGAGCTCAGAAACTGCTCACATTAATGAAATTCCCCTGTCACAAAATGCGCCTGGAACAATGGGAGTTCCAAACACTTTGTTGGATACAATCATAAGTGTTCTTCCTCTGTAAGAGAACCCATAAACAAACCCAAAGTTAAAACAAAATCTATTAATAAAAGCTGGCCAATGCAGCCTTCCAAAAAATAAGTGTTGACTGGTCCAACATTCACAGATGTTAAGCATTTTGTGATGTTATTTGGAGCTGTTTGAACCACATTAAAGTACAGTCACTAGAGGGCTGAAACAGTTGGGCAGTATCATAAAGCATATACCAGGAATTTTGAGAAATTAGGTGGTGGTGGTGGTGTGGGTGTGTCAGTTAGGAGAATTCCACATTTTTTCATATGTTTTGTGTGCACAACTACATAAATTGTTTAGGCACTATAATGTAAAATGTGCCAGATACACAAGCTTGTAATTGCTACATGAGTTTGGCAGGTATATGCAATTTAAGAATATGTCAAATATGACAAATTATTGTTGAACTAAACTACAACCTTAATAAGATCACATCTGTTCATTCTATCCAGTGAACCGGATGCTGATTTAAAGTGTGTACTTACTGGTATTGCGTTGTTGTTTTAAATATTTAGCAGGCTCTTAGCTACAAGTAAAAGAAATGTGCCTGAGTACAAAACCTGTTTTGCAGTTATATATTTGCCTTTTGTAGTTCTTATTCATTCTATTGGATGTTATGAGCATCATGTTATTTTTTCTCATGTGCATATATGCAGATTTCATACAGGTATGGTAAGCATGCTAAACAACAATTATCAATGGAAAATGTTCATAAAAGTTGGCTTTTGTGATGATTACACAGCATACCGAGAGAATGGTAGATGCCAAAATGAAAGAATCACTCACACTGTTCAAATGCATATCTGAGCAACAATTAACTCATTACATGTCAGAAAACATAGACATGCTACTGATTTCACACTCAGTAGGAAGCTGCAGAAAATTCTGGCTCTCGGGTATACTTGTATTATGTGGTTTATTTTTCTTAAAAGGTGTGTCTCATTCACATATTATATTCATATTTGAGAAATACAAAATGGTCCTTTGTAGGGATGGTATGGTTTAAGAACATCTGGAGGTAAGGTAAAGGTGAATGACCCCTGGAGGGTTAAGTGCAATCAAAGGCGACTATGGGGTGCTGCGTTCATCTCTCTTCAGGCCAAAGAAGCCAGTGTTTGTCCACAGACAGCTTTCCAGGTCATGTGGCCACATGCCTAAACTGCTTCTGGTGCAATGGAAAACTGTGACGAAAGCCAGAGTACACGGAAACACCATTTACCTTCCCGCAGAAGCGGTACCTATTTATCTACGTGCACTGGTATGCTTTCAGACTGCTAGGTTGGCAGAAGCTGGGACAGAGCAACGGGAGCTCACCCCGTTTCGCGGATTCGAATTGCCGACCTTTCGATCAGCAAGCCCAAGAGGCTCAGTGGTTTAGACCACAGTGCCACCTGTGTCTCTCTACATCTGGAGGACTGCAGATTAGCCACCCCTGCTTTAAGGTGCGAAGGTAGACGTTCTATGAGCAGCTGGGTAAGGAAGGCCCAAATTTCCCAAGCTTGCCTTTGTAATAGGCTGCTCTGAGGGTAATTATTGACTGTATGACGTACTTTTTGTGGTTCAGCTTTCCTATTCTTGACAGAATACAGCCAAACCAAGGAGCATTACAGTTCTATGAGTTGGTTGCCTGATGATGTCACTGAGAGCAACACATATAAATAAGCGAAAAACTGGAAGTCTTTTTATAGCTCCGCTTAGCAAGTCTTTCCCCTTAAAGAACATTGCCATTGTGTGTGTGTGTGTGTGTGTGTGTGTGTGTGTAGCACATGGTTCCATATTAATGTTATTAAAAACACAGAAAGAGCCTTGCTTCATCAGGTCAAAGGCCCATCTACTCCAGCATCTTTCACAGTAGCAACTAGAAGCCTATGGGAAGCCTGGAAGAAGGATCTGAGTGCACCAACAAATGCCCTGCTAGTGATTCCCAGCAACTGGTTTTCAGAAGCATTAATGCCTCCGACAATGGAGGTAGAATCTGTCCATCATGAGTAATAGCCATTTGTAGCCTTACCCTCCATGGATAAATTGGTGGCTATCACTGTTTGGTGTGGAAGTGACTTGCAAAGTTTAATTATGCACTGAGTGAAGAAGTACTTCATTTTATCTCTCCTGAAGATTCAGCTTTATTGGATTTCCTCAAGTTCCTCAAGTTCTTCCTATCTACTGTCTCCACATGTCTACCATGTCCTTTGTTACTTGCCTTAAAGAAGTCCCACATCTTGCAACTTTTCCTCAAAGGAAAGTTGCTTCAACCTCTTGATCATTTTGGTTGCCCTGTTCTGAACATTTTTAAGCTTGGTAATGTCCTTTTTGAGGTTAGGTGATCAGAAAGATGCACGGTAAATGATACCTAATTTGGGGTGCCTGCGTTGTGTAAGCAATGCATACAATCTACTACCAAGCTAGTTGAACTTCAGCCCATTGAAATCCACGATTTAAGCACAGCTAACTCTGTTGGATGGAAAGGAAGGGAAGGGAAGGGAACGTGGACATTGTTTTAAATCCACCACCCCAGCATAAGACAGAGTATGCATTTCTCAGGGGCCTTGTATCTTGTAAGTATATGCCCTTCCTACTTTATTATGCAATTTAATTTTTCATGTCTTTCATTTATTAGCAGTAAAATGGTCTCTGGAAAAAAATAATTAGATTAAGAGACTAAAATAAGTGCAAAGTGTAAAAATGACAGTAAAATAAAATAGACTCCCTATTTGCTAAAGTAAAATACAATCAGATATTTAATTATGGTGATATTCACATAAATGGTCATTTTTTCTTACAGTAGCGTGGCTACAATTTTGAATATTGTCTACACAGTAATGCTCTTTTATAACAGCTTTCAAGTTGTGAATATTGTTTATTAGTACCAGAAATAGTAGTGAGATAATTTCTTTGCTCCTTATTTTTGTGATCTTTGCATGGTATAGGTGGACAATTTTCATTGCTATTAGCAGTTAGATACACTATAAATTTCCTGCTGTTTTCACATCCTGGAACTGTTGAGTTCAAATGTGAAAAACCTGAAATGAATTTAGCAATCTGAAAAATCAAAGCTATGATTTGATCATCTCTTCCTCTTACTTCCTGTTTATATATATTTTTGTCACCCTTCTAAATGTATATATGTCACTGTTAGGATTCTTAAAATATCCATAATTAATACTGAAATCCTTAGATATGTGAACAACTTGTTGAATCTTACTTATTTTTGATTAAGAGGTTTTAATTCCTGTCATAGTTCTACACCAGACCAAACGTGGTTATGTAACTTTACAAAAGAGTATTTGTTTGCTGATGGCGCAAGCAGCTATTAGCCATATGCTGGAACTATTATTGGTTTGTTTCTTAGTGGCCTCTTGGGTTAATAAAAGCTTGAAGAACTGTGCTGCAATATTTTGAAGCTCTCCATGCGTCATTCAGCATATTTATGAATTTCTGCATAGACTTAAGTCAAGCCTAGCCAAGAGCATATAAAATGTAGTGTTAGTTCCTTTACATTGGCCAAAGTTGAGCAATTTGTAACGAATTGAGGCTTAAGTGCTGAATTATGCCAAAATTTCACATTGAAATTACATGTGTTTTCCTTTCCAAGTTCTGTGTAGAAATTTTATTCTTATTTTTAATTTATTGAATTTATATATACTGCCCTATATCCAGAGGTCTCAGGGCGATTCACAGAATAAAATCAATATTTAAAACCACAAAATATATAATCAAAATAAAAACAACAACCCAATAACCCCCTCCTAATATCTCACCACAGCTATTAAATATTGTTTTCAGATAATGTTTGTATGAGAACAAGATATGTAGTTTGACTACAGTGGAAACCATTTCTCTTTTAGTATTTCATATATGTATGTTTGTTATGGTTGTCAGTCAATGCCAGGCAAGTAGACATCTCCCACTCTCCTCCCCTCTGTAGCCTTCCTCCCTCCCTCCCTCGCATTCCCAAAAAGTACTCCAGAGAGCTGCAGAACCTTCTAGAGCAGTACAAAAGTACAACACAAACAACACTCTAAAATCATTCATTATAAAATTAATTCAAATCAAGCCACTGGCAACCATTGGGCCAGAGCTCCGCGAAGATTGCCGAGGGAGTGAGTCAGGCTGTGCCCTGGCCAAAGGCCTGGTGGAACAGCTCTGTCTTGCAGGCCCTGCGGAAAGATGTCAAGTCCTGCAGGGCCCTAGTCTCTTGTGACAGAGTGTTCCACCAGATCGGAGCCACAGCTGAAAAGCCCTGGCTCTAGTTGAGGCCAAACTAACCTCTCTGTGGCCTGGGACCTTCAAGATGTTTTTATTTGAAGACCGTAAGTTTCTCTGTGGGACATACCAGGAGAGGCGGTCCCGTAGGTACGAAGGACCTAGGCCGTATAGGGCTTTAAAGGTTAAAACCAGCACCTTAAACCTGATCCTGTACTCCACCGGGAGCCAGTGCAGCTGGTATAGCACCGGGTGAATGTGATCTTGCAGCGAAGACCCCGTAAGGAGTCTTGCAGCATTCTGCACCCGCTGGAGTTTCTGGGTCAGTCTCAAGGGCAGCCCCATGTAGAGTGAGTTACAATAATCCAGTCTGGAGGTGACCATCACGTGGATCACAGTGGCTAGGTCAGGGTGAGAGAGGTAAGGAGCCAACTGCTTAGCTTGGTGGAGATGGAAAAATGCCGCCTTTGTTATAGCTGCAATCTGCGCCTCCATGGAAAGGGAGGTGTCGAAGATTACACCCAAACTCTTAACGGACGGTGCTGGCACTAATTGCGCCCCCGCAAGAGATGGGAGTTGCCCCCCCCAATCCGATATTGTCCCGTCCCAGCCAGAGGACCTCTGTCTTCGAAGGATTTAGCTTTAACCGGCTCCACGTAACCATCCAGCCACATCCCATTACATAAGCAATCTGATTGACATTGGATGTCACCTTATGTATTTTCACCTATTCAGGGGTTTTTTGGCTGAGTAATAATAGTATCAGCAAATAATGTTGTATCAGCCAGTAGAGCCATGAGACTCTTAATCTCAGGGTCGTGGGCTTGAGCAGTTGGTTGGACTAGATGACCCTCATGGTCCCTTCCAACTCTACAATTCTACGATTCTAAGTGCTCGAATGATAATGTTAGTGTAGCATAGATGGAGATCTAGCACTTTACAATACCCTCATATTTTGTTCTCTGTTTCCAAACATTTTAAATTAAGATTAGTTTCTTAAATTCACTCCAACACTACATGCCATCAAATCTCATCTCCAGTCACTTAGATCTCTAATTAACTTATACTCTATAGGCCCATTTCTTCAGCTTACATTTCTTTCAAGTCCCTCTAATGTGCTGAGTTACACTGAAAAAAAACAATAAGATTTAGGGGAAGAATTAATTTAAGAAAGTCAGGAACAGATAAGGGAAAATGAGAAAAAGCAGCTTAGTATTTTGTCTTGTAAATGGCCTTGCTCCGTTAGACCAAAGAATCCATTTATTCAAGAAGGGGAGGGGTTGTTAATGAAATAGATGATGAACACAGCTATTACAGTAATGAATTTTAGCACTCACTTTATGCGATATTTTATTTATGAGCGGCTTGATTATTCAGATAAAGACAAGAAGTTTATGGCAGTAGATTATGTCTTGTTTTCATAAACATATTCAGTAGTTTAATAAACATTATTTATTTTTCACTTTAAAAATGGACAAAATTTATGAGAGATTATCTTAGGGTTAATGAAGTCTAACATTAAGGAAATATTGCCCTATAATACTGGAGCCTTCAGTGCTAGAGATGTAATTGCTTGATGTTTTTCCCCCTTTTTCCTAAGGGCTATTTTTTATATATTACACGTTTTGTGCCATTAATCCTATTTTTACAAGTTCCTCTTAGGCCAATTCAGTGAAAATTACATGTGGAAGTTTACAGTTCTGTCATTTTGTTTTACTAAAAGGTTTAATAAATACTTAACTATTATTTCATTCAATTGTTATGCGTTTTGTAAGATGATGAAGGCTGCTCATGAATTAATAGTTATAATATAATGGTGATGATGGCAGCATTGCTATTGATTTTGCAGAAGAACGCTCTAAGTCCATCAGCATTAAACTGAGATTTTTAAGCTAGCTGATTATGCAGACCAAAGTACATTTGAGCAAATAAAATCACAAGTGGGGAGATTGGTGTTTGCTGGTGAGAGTTGGATGTGATAATTAGCAGCATCGTAGTTATCTAATTGACATCCTGAAATTGTAAGATTGAAAGCTACCGCGCAGGGAGTGCAGCACCCTACAGATGCATTTTATTGTGTCAGATAAAAGGGAGAAGCAAAAGAAATGAGGAAAACAGGCAGTGCAACAGATTTAATTTGCAGGGGGAAATTTGTTCTAATGTATAATGCAATCTTTTACACAGAAGTGCAGTGCTTTCAAATAGTGCTGATAGAGTATCAGTGTGGAGAAAAGACAGCCGACACATACAACATCCTCTCCATTGATCAATGCTGCAAAACCATTTTGCTCTGTAGCAAAATCATAATGAACAATATAAGATCACAGTGCAAATAATGAAGGGCCCAAGGGTAACACACACATCCCTTGTTTTTAAGATCATTGGTAATTCATTCAGTGAATGTGTGTCCTTTTAAAATGCTTTAAAAATAATTTAGTGCATTTTAAAGGTAAACGACACCCCGTTCCGTAGCACTATAATTTGCCAGTATTAGAGGCTTTACCTTGTTCATGTGAGGCATGTTGGGGAGTGCACAAAAGGATTGTGGGAAGTTGGGAAGGAACTGGCAGGTAGGTTTGCATTTTCCAGCTTAATTCACTTGATGAAAAGCTGCTGCTTCTGATGTGTCATATATCAAAGGTAGGGCATCAGTAATCTTTGCTCAAGGGCACGGGTAACAGACAGATAGACATGTGAATGAGATGGGGGAAAAGCGACTCATCCTTTTCTGCTAACACCACAGCGGAGATAAAGGAAGATTTATGAGTCATTTTGGACCACATACCAGCAAGCAGCACACAGTATTTTTCACATGTTCCCAAAATTGGTGGTGGAAGGCAATCAGGTTGTCACAATGTCCATCAGGTGCTTTTACAGAGAAATTGGGTCCTTTGGGCTTTGGGCTGCACACTCAGCTTTCTCTCTCCCCACTCCCCCCCCCCCCCGCATCTGCTGCAGAGAATGTGTGTGTTTTATGAATGCTGTATATTTAATCTGAAAGACAACTAAGCAGTCCTGCGTTCTAGTAGGCTCTAGATGCTAAGCAGGGGGGCAGTTCAGTTACAAAGAGGTGGGTCCAAAGAACCACAAACGCACAGAGAATAGTTGCTACTGCTCTTCTATAAACATGTGTGTTAAGTTGTGGTGGTAGATTTCACACAGTGCTGTGGCAAGTAGGTTCTATAGCAACAATCATGCTTGTGTAAAGTGAATTTAGTTTTGTTTTTGCAATGCACCTTACAAGCACAATATGTAAAGACAGGCAAAAGATACCTTTCATATGCAAAAGGCACCTTTCGATCCAGCTTAGTCATGAAGCATAAAATATTGTTGTTGGCATCTGTCTCAGGAGACAATAGAAGAGAGCCACCTTCAGGGGTAAAGTGAAATGGTTGGAGAGTCACAGCGCCTGCTGTGGCTGTAGACAATGATATGGCAAAGACATGCTTTATGGCAGGTGAGGCAGATGAAGGTGTCTGGTTTTACTGCTACAGATGCACCATGGCGTTTCTTCTGTTTGCATTCCTCCCAGCGGTCATTCCTCCTCAGGTTACTGCCATGGATACACAACCTGTCTGTCTCCAAACACTGTGATTGCAAGGGATGTCTATACAGTGGGGTTAATGTTCCCAGCCTTCATGTCATGTTTGCAGACATCGTTGTAGCTCAGAGTTGGTCTACCAACGGGCCTGGTGCCTGAAGCCAGCTCCCTGTAGAGTACGTCCTTTGAGATCCTGCCATCTTCCGATCTGTTTACATGACCAAGCATAAAATACGTGCACTTTAGTTGTTTGTTTAAACATTTTGGCTTCTTTTCTTTATTTTTAAAAACTGATTTGCAAGAGTTCAGACTTCAGTTGCTAGAAGGCTTGCTAATAATTAAAAAGGCAAAATGTTCTACACTGAATAGGTTCTCCTTGGTATACAGCATATTCCCAAACATGAAATCAGATAAATGTTTAATGTTGTTATTTTTAAATTTAAAGCAAATATTTTTTTTTAATCCCTAACTATATATAAGTCAAATTATGTTTATTCCAAATTATGGAAATTCATGGACCAGCCTTTGCCTAGCATCTGTGCAGTTGTAGGCCAGGCAATGCACACACCTCCCTGATAGGAGATTGTCCTCAGTCACAGATTACTCACAAACAGGAGGGCATTCCACTCTTCTTGCCCCCACCTATGATCCTCAAAAGAGAAGGGAGACCCAGGATGGTACTTATGGCTGTTGGGGATAATGAAATATGGGTGGCTGTATTTGGGCTGGATTATTCATTGACTGGTAGGGTCATATAAAAATAGCCAGCATTATTGCTGCACGAATGGGCTATCAGCAGAAGGTACAAGCCTGGGGAATATTCTTCTACACAAGCACTATTGAAATGAATGGGGATTGTACAGAAGCATCTTCCATTCATTGTTGTGCTACAGCATATTTCACAAGGATGTTGCACCAAAAATATTTTCTGTTAGTCATGTTGCAGTTTTGTAGCCACTAATGAAGAGATTTCTCATGTGATCACAGATAGAATTTCATCTTATGGTAGAGCAGATACCCTGAAGGTTTCTCTGCCTCCCCCACCTTTTCACCATCCCCATAAACAGAGGAGGAGGGTGGAGTCCCCAGCTTAGTATTTTCCTCTTCTGTGAAACCCCCAGTTCTTCCCAAGGACTCCTGTATCTTTGGGAGCAAACTGAGAGTTGGAAATGTAACAGGTGTAGATGAACCTAGCAGAGGACTGCACATTCCAAATATAGAGGCATAGCTGTCAACATTTTCCTTTTTTTTTAAGGGAAATTCCCTTATTCCGAATAGGAGTCCTCACAAGAAAAGGGAAAAGTTGACAGCTATGTATAGAGGGGCCCCATGTAAGTTGTTTTAAATGGTTTTAATGTTGCATTTCAAATTGTTGTAACCTGACCTGTGACCTCATGATAAAGGACAGGCAATAAATTAACATAACCATCTTCAGAGTTCAAGGCCATATTCCAGCAAGGCAAAAACACTAAAGATGGGTGAATATGAGGACTGGTGAAGAGTGCGACCTAAGATGGTATGTGGTCTGGGGGGAGCCCTGGGGTGTGGTTTCCCTAACTTAACTCAAGCTTGGGTGACATGTTTTTGAAGTTCAGCAAAAGATGCAATTTTGTAGCATTATTTTGTGAATTTTTATGGACCATATTTGCTTTTTGACAAGGGGCAGTAAGCCCCTCCAGAGCATGCATGAGTGGCTTGTGCATCCCTCTTCCCACTTTGGCTGTTACCCTGGAAATGGGAAAGGGTTATGCCCCTCTGCAGCCAAAGCTTTGTCACCATCTTCCCATTAATATTAAAAGCTGACTGTACATAAAAAAGCGATTCATGGTACTACTATTTCATGATATCCCCCACAAGGCAGTTGTATGCCTGAGCCAGTGCAATTGAATTTGCCATGTATGTATTGTTTGAAATCTTGTAAAGTCGATCCAGTTTTGCCCTAGAGGGGCATTTATATCCATCCATATTGCGTACAGTAGGGTCCCTTATGCTATTGATAAGATGTTTATCTGTAGATTCTGCATGGTTTGTCCTAAATACAACCCCCCCCCAAAAAAAAAACCCTGAGAAGAAAATTGCCAGCAGTAATTACTTCTGCTGTTACAGATGGACTTGAAAATATTCAGCACTCTGAAGATACTCCAACAATAGTATGGATGAAATCTGTTGTGCCCGCTACAAAAGGAATCAACATCCAGAAATTGCTGGCAAGGCAGACCACTTGGTACTCCTGACCTCACTATCCTCTTTGGACATGCTTTTGTTGAGATTTCTACACAAATAAAAGTTTGCTTAATGGAGCTGTATTTTGAAATTTAGGCTGCACTCCAAAGCGCACTTACTCGGAAGTGTTTATATGGCACTTTCCAATGCTATTCATGTACCTTTCAGCCATCCCTATAACAACACCCCTGTATCTGGTGGCTTTATTAAAAATGATCTTATCAAAGTACCCAATTCAGACTCCATAAGTAACTTATTCAGAGTGATATGATTTGTCCTACTATTAGGCCAGTTTTGTCTACTCTGATTGATGGTAGCTTTCTAATGCCTGTGATTCCCCATATTGCAATTGGGAGGCTGAGATTAAGCTATAGTAGCTTCTCAAATTCTGCACAGTGAATCCATGGCTGTGAAGGGATTGGGGGAAGACTTCAGCTCAGTAGTAGAGCATTATTTTCATTCCCTGGCATCTCTGTTTTGGGTAGCAGCTTCTTCTCCTAAATATGTCCCAAGGCAGTAGGTACAGATTTTTACCTTGGGGTTTACTCCCAAAGCCTTTCTCATGAATGAGTATGGCTACAAGGCAGCAGAGGTAGTTTTACCTTTGCCTTGTTGCAGTTTACTTTTGATTCTGCAAAGGATGCTTTGATCAAGCAATTGCTCTCTGGGTGTGATTGTGTGTGTGTGTCCTTGCATTTTGTTGGGCCTCGAACTAGTAAGTGATCGCCTTGTGACAGTTTCAATATGAAATAGTGTTGGCTTTCGCTTTTGTTTGAACAGCTTTTTTAGAGGAGAACACATGTTTCAACTTGATCTTTTATATATATATTCCTAAGGGAGCTTTTTTGTCATATCGGATTGATAAATTTGTCATTTCTTAGTAACTTTTCATATTCTTCTCCATATTCACACATATCACATTTTACTTTCAAGTGAGCCATATATTTGCAGAGATTTATCCACTTTGTAGCAACTTGACAACCATTGTGAATTCCAAAATAAGACGTTTAGAGTTTCTCAAAATGGTCTCTTATAGCTTTTTCTATTTCTATAGGAGCATATGATTATAATTCAGCACAGGAGTAATGACTGATATTTCACAGCAGGGGTATCTGTCCTGAACATCTTTCATGCAACAGTTAATGTACTATCCAGGGGGTGGAGTGGGAGACAAAAAATTTATCTGAAACTATATAGAAGTGGAAAATAAATCCCTATCTCAAGTTATTGACAGGAGTATACCATTTTAATATATTATCCATTCAAAGGGAAATTGTTTTAGTGAATATTTTCTGCAAAAGATGGTTTTTAATTTAAACAAGTTGGTTTGTGCACTAATGGTTATACAGTGGTGCCTCGCAAGATGAAATTAATTCGTTCTGCGAGTTTTTTCATCTTGCGAATTTTTCGTCTTGTGAAACACGGTTTCCCATAGGAATGCATTGAAACGGTTTCCCATAGGAAAAAGGAAACAAACTTGCAAGACGTTTTCGTCTTGCGAAGCAAGCCCATAGGGAAATTCGTCTTGCGAAGCAACTCAAAAAATGAAAAACTCTTTCGTCTTGCGAGTTTTTCGTCTGGGAAGGCATTTGTCTTGCAAGGTACCACTGTACCACTTTAAGATAAGAGTAGTTTAAAACTGGAGAAAATTCAAGACAGCCGTATACTTTTTATTCAGAAACATCATAGAAACCTGATCTCATTTGAAAAATCAGCAATACATGTATAAGAGACTGTGTACCTGTGCTTTGCTTCACCTTTTATTTGTCCTAATAAAAAAATTCCTTCCAGTAGCACCTTAAAGACCAACTAAGTTAGTTCTTGGTATGAGCTTTCGTGTGCATGCACACTTCTTCAGATACACAGAAGTTGCCAGATCCTTCTATATAGTGAGAAGGTGGGGAGGGGTATTACTCAGAAGGGTGGTGGGAATGGGTGATTGGCAGATAGCTGAGATGAGCCTGTTGACGACTCTTAACGACTGCAATAGGTCTTACAGGAAAAGGCAAGGGGTGAGAAGGTGAAAAATAGCAAGTCATGTATAATGAGATAAGAATCCAATGTCTCTGTTGAGACCAGGTCTCTCAATGGTTTTAAGTTTTATTTGTCCTGTTTGCTGAATGCCTTGTTTTGTAACATGTTTTACTGTTCAGTTCCTTACAACATGCTATTGTGATGCATTGTACTTCCCTTGTTTGCACGTGGACTGGATCCTAGAATATTTGTGAAACTATTTATTTATATGCCTACTTTCCGCCAATTTGCTCAAGATAGTTTAAATACTAAAACAAAAGATAAAAAAGACAATACAATGAAAGAATAGATTTTTTTCAGGCTTTGTTATGTCTTCAGGAGTCGGATGAGATCCTTGACCTGGGTGCCTATTCTTTTGCTTTAGTCTCTTTAGTGCAACACATCACCATCCCTCTTGAATTGGGGTGGGTCTATGGCAAGCAACACTGCACCAGTATTTTCAGGGTCTTTAACAGGCTCCTTTAGAAGCCATACACTGCCACAGTTTTCAGTATATTTTCCCCCCTCCCCCTGTTTTGCTTATGAATTAGGTTTATCAATACACCATGCTTGTGTGCATGTATAACCCCCCCCCCCAAAAAAAAAGGAATCTTGGTGCATTTGAGTGATCATATCACTATATCCTATGTTGTTATAAAACTGTTAACTTAAACATTTAACTATTTAAATTGACCCTAGGACTTTATTTGGCCTCTGCTCAGTCCCATTGGCCCTGGGGAGACCACCTTAGGAAGCCCAGTTCTGAAACGTTGTCCTAGGGAAACAAGAAGGCCAGGGGAAAGAAACAGTGGTGGGGTAAACAGATACAGTGGAATCTTGGTTCTCGAACGCCTTGGTACTCGACCATTTTGGTTCCTGAACGCCGAAAACCCGGAAGTTAGTGTTCTGGTTTTTGAACTTTTTCAGAAGTCAAACGTCTGATGCGGCTGTCGGCTATTGTTTCTGGGGTGCTTGTGCCAATCAGAAGCTGTGCCTTGGTTTCCGAACATTTTGGAAGTCAAACAGACTTCTGGAATGGATTGAGTTCAAGAACCAAGGTACAGTGGTACCTCGGGCTACATACGCTTCAGGTTACATACGCTTCAGGTTACAGACTCTGCTAACCCAGAAATAGTGCTTCAGGTTAAGAGCTTTGCTTCAGGATGAGAACAGAAATCGTGCTCCGACAGCGCAGCGGCAGTGGGAGGCCCCATTAGCTAAAGTGGTGCTTCAGGTTAAGAACAGTTTCAGGTTAAGAACGGACCTCCGGAACGAATTAAATACTTAACCCAAGGTACCACTGTACCACTGTATGTGATTATTAGGTCTGCTTACAGGCTTTCTTTTTGTCTAAAAGTTAGAATTTTTAGGCATTTTCTCCAAATCTTGTGAAGAAGTTATTCAGCCAAGAAAAAGTGAACAAAATGCACATGGAGCAAGGGGTAGCGGAAGAAAGGTGTGCCTAAATATGCATATAGTAATGAAAGCAGCATGCAGATTTGCATTCTACTTCAGGAAATTGCTTGCAAAATGTGCGTATCTGGCAAATTATGCACTAAAACGCTTATGAATTTTCATGATGATTTTAAAAAGAATTGTAAACTGATGTGGAGATGTGGCAAACTCAATTTAAAATGGGTGGGGAGAGAGAGAGAGAGAGAGAGAGAGAGAGAGAGAGAGAGAGAGAAATTGAGAGAAACCAAAACTGACAGATTTGTCCATCCTTGGTGAAGACAGCAGCCCTGTGGTTCTTCTTCCAGAACCAGATGTAATGCTTCAAGGGTTATATGCAACCTGCATGCTATGGGCAAACCTAGCTACTCATGTCTGCTATATTCATTTCTAAAAGGGAGGGCTTGCTGTCATGTCTAGTTTGACCCTAGATCTTGCCCATGTATGGCTTTACTATTTAGAACTAATAATATTTTTTTCCTCCAGGTTGAACTTACTTGTAAAGAAAAACACAACCAAATAGAACAGGCCAACTGCATTATATGATTAATGATTCCCTGAGAATTTTGGTGTGCAATTAACGTTTTTTTAAGCTTTGCGCGTGAATGCAAATTGTAGCAATTTCGTCTCGTGCCTAATACAGCTTAGGATATATTTTTGGTTCAATTATTTAAAGATTTGGTTCTGCACTTTTGTTTTTGTTTTTGTTTTGCAATATATACTTTGGTTTGGGGGCACAGGTATGCGGAGGGGGGGATGAAATTGCTGGTTCCATTGGGTGCCGCTTACTGCAAAATTGAATAAAAGGAACTGACTGTGATACACCAATTGGGCTGCAACTTAAAAGAAAGTGTTCTAAATCACAGAATTGTAAAGTGGGATAATCCCTTAATTGCAGCAAGTTCCCCAACATACAAAAGGAATATCTGCCTGAGAAAATTGCCACCATTCCAGTGATCTGCTATAACAGCTGGAAGGTTTCTATTTAAGCGACTTTTGTAGTAATAAACTTAATAATTTGTCTACACACTGCTGTGATAGCCATTATTCTGTTGCTTTAAAGTGTCTGTTTTCCATGCTTATATATGGTGGTATACATAAGTGTTTTGTTACAGTGTTGATCTTCTTGTAATATCTCAAGAAATATTTATAAAGAACTGGCATCTTCATATTTTAATTTTATTTATCTTGCATTCTCCCAATTTCTCTACATCTCATAATCAGCTAGTGTATCGAAGACTATCAATGCCAATAAAAATCTCATCTCCATCCTTAGCTGTAGATGTTTAACTTGGCTAACTTTATTACGATTGTGATCAATATTGTGCCATCGGTGTGCATGCCACTTTATAGACTGCAAAAGGACAGGTCTCTGTCCCAAGGAGTTTACTATATAAAATTTGTCACAGGCCAATTATAGAAGGTGGGGAAGGAAGTGCTGGTGGGGAAGGAAGCATGGGGATAATATGCTGTGGCATGGCTTGCACATGCTTAGACTGAGCTACATTAGGGCATGAATGGCGCACCTGCGGACAACCGGTCGCTGTTGAACTCCCATCAGTCTCAACCAGCATGGCCCATAATCAAGAAAGATGGGAGCTGTAGTCCTGAAATAGCTGAAGGGCTGCATTGTTTTCCAGCCCTTCATTAATGTACGGAAACTTTATTCAACTTGGTCTATGACTTTTGAAACATAATAGAACTCTGAAACTTTTATTTGATTTATTTTTGTAATGAATGGTTCGTATTTTAATATTCCTTTTGCGTGTCATCAGGACTTCTATTGGTGTGCTTAGCAAAGAGGGTTTTTCTTTTCTTTTTCTTTTTTTACTTATTCCTTCAGTACATTGTCCTGAGTTTGAAGGGTGTATTTTTTAAAGAAATAAAATAAATGAATACCTTTGGCTAGGTAGCATTTTTTTTTCTTTTGTCAAGAATTATTGGTGCTTAAGTACCACTTAAATTACCCGCCGCCACCAGTGCAATCCAATTATATGCAATAAGCAAATAATAACTTTATATATACCGAAAGTAGTTGTCATGAAGTCAGTAGATATGACAGCTAACAGTGCAAGCCTATGCATATCTACTCAAAAGTCTCATTGAGTTCAGTAGGGCTTACCACCAGGAAACTGGGTATAGGATTGTAGCTGTAAAAAAATTAAACCATAAAGAAAAGAAAAGGGAAATTTAATCTAAAGAATATTATTATGTTGTCAGAAACTATAATAATGCAATAAAGGTAGATAATACATCAGAATATAAAGTATTAATAAATGCAAGATTGCCTTACCCCATATATGTCTACTTGACCACTTCAAATTGTATACCTGGCACTTACAGGTGCCACATAATACTTATTCTTCATTTGTAATAAAGTCATGTTTTAGTGTGACAGCACCTATACTTCGGAACTCCCTGCCTATTGAGGTTAGGTAGCTACCTTCAGTGTATTCTTTTCTGTGCCTGCTAAAAACTTTTTTAGACAAGCCTATCCAGACTCTGACTGACACCACAGATACCCTAATAGCAAATCAATTATTCTCACTGTGCTAATGTTTTTGGCTTTTGCTTTTTTAATCTGTTGCATGCAATTAGGCGAGACAGGAGGGGGAAAGGGCTACTTTGTGCCGTGTAAGAATACTTTTCAGTTACAAAATGCTTTAGAGTGCTCCAAATACTTTATTGATTCCTTTTGCTCATGCCTTTCAATTTATCAGAATTCCCAAGACAGTTGCCTTGGTAATTCTCACAACAATCTTGTAAGGTGGGTCAGTATAGGGAGCCAAGGCTGAAACACAGTCACTTTCCTAAAGTAACATAATAAATTCATGGATGAGCAAATTTTGTGCTGAGGATCAGCTCATTCTCTCTGCCATTATACTGCAGAGTAACTTAAGGCTTGGTTTTTCTGGGTGCTTGTGGCTGCTTTGGTTGGCTTATGTCTAATTAAATGTGCCATTTTACAACTTTCACACTACTGTATGATTGACTGCAGATCAGAAAACCCATGAGTAATGAGGAGGGCAGCAAGTATAGCCTGAATTGTAGGAAAAGTTCATAGCTCTGCTTTTAAAATCCTTTATTAGAACAAGCTGAGCTGCACCTGTTCAAACCTTTTAAAGTTCAATAGTTTGAAATGTAAACAGTTGATTCTGGAGTGCATTATACGACAGTTATTGTTCAACATGGCACCTCATTGATGGTAGTCTTTAATTACGCCCATGCTGTCAACCTCTGCAGTCCTTAGTCTTTGTTGTAGATCAGATACAAAGTCTGAGGTTTTCAAAGCTGTAAAGATGAAAGAGTAAACATATTCAAACAGTTCATTCAAGTATGCTTAAGGAAGAAAAAATGGTTTCACTGGAGTATATGAGGAAGCCAGTGATAACCTGAAAGCACTTTCTTCTTTTGATTACAATGACAGCCCTTCAGTTCTATCGAGACTGCTCTTTATTTAAAATGGAAAAGTGCCAGTACAGAAGGATGATCAAGTAGTTTATTAGATAATGATAAACAAACAGACAGATCCCTAGTATTGCCTCTCCTCCTTTGTTTAATGCTTGCACAAATGCAAAACTTTCCGTGCACGACTGTGCTTTTAATGGGTTTTATTATGGGCTGATACTAAAGAGAACAGCCACAAGAACCAGTGTTTCCTAAGGTCTGGGCATTTCTGGGCAGATGCCAAGACCTCAGGGCCTCAGAAGAGCCCAATGCCAACTGCTGACCATCACGAGGCACCTGCCATTATTTGACTCCTATATTCTGGCTGTGGGGATATTGGATTCTCTGGAGCAGCGGTTCTCAACCTGTGGGTCCCCAGATGTTGTTGGACTACAACTCCCATCATCCCTGAGCTCTGACCTTGCTAGCTAGGGGTGATGGGAGTTGTAGTTCAACAACATCTGAGGACCCACAGGTTGAGAAAGGCTGCCTGGAGTATTGGGTTTGACCATCCATCTTGCTTTCTTCCAAGGGAGAGCCATTGCTCCTCTCCTCTCCTCTCCCCGCATCCGATTCCAATTCTGGCATTCAGCAGCTGTAGCAATGGCTACATGCCATTGCATCTGCTAGCCCATCAAGTGGGCAGCATAGGCAGCTAGAAGCAACAGCTACCACTGCCCAGAGGGAGGGGACAGGCAGGTGAGTGGTTGCTTGCCATTAGTCACTGTTGCTTGCAGTCTTTTCCATTCATTTAAAGGCAAAGATATTGACATTCAAATTCTTGATGTCTACACTGAGCAGATGCCACTGTTGGCAAGAGGAGGAGTAGGTTGAGGTAGGACTCTTCTTTCCACCGTTGCTGCTGCCTGCTTGGGAATACAATCTGTAGTGATGATCAGCAGCCCCTGCCTGCCCAATGTGTGATGGGGAGGGGCACTACTGTCTACCACCAGGCACATGGGACAGGAGGTGGAAGGAAATAAAACCCATTAGATACAAGAGGTTATTCAAAGCCCAAAGATGAACAATAATCAAATGGCCCATTTGCAGCAACAGTAATAATAATAAACAGACAAACGGAAATGAGCTTATTTTTTCTATTTCTCTGGAAAATATTTATTTTTATCTATATCTGCATTTCAGGGGGTTGGACTAGAGGACCCCTGGGGTCCCTTACAACTCTATGATTCTGTAAGACTTGAATTCTTCACCTGTTGAAGTTTGCTATTTGTGTCACCCACAGCCAGCTCCTTGAGTTACTTAAGTCACACAAAACATTGAGCTGGTAACATTTTCTAATTTAGCTGCTTTTTTCTGTAGATTACATCATGTAACTGACATTGGGATGGTGAAGGAGGACAAGACATACCATAAATAAATAGGCAGGCTTTGGAGAGGTTTCGTTCATATTTGTTGCATCTCTTGGGTGTTTGGACCCCAACATAATATTTATTTCTCCTATCTGCAGTGCTTAGTTATATTTGTGAAGATATTTAAGCTGAAACTGGGGAACAAGGAAGCGCCTTACCACTGCAGCCTGTTGAAGGTTATTGAGAAAAGAGTTCCAAAATGTGGCTCCAAGAACATGGTGCAACAGAATGAAAGCTATACATGATTCCTTTCACTTCTTTTTCAGCCCTTTTGCAGATATATTTTATTTTGTTGAGCACTCTCCTTTCTGATGACTAGTTTGCTCTGACTAGTGAAGTACCAGGCTTCCTTTTTTCCAAGCTATGTTGGACATTTCTTTTCATGTATGTAGTTCTTCCTTTTGCACCATCTTGTTCAGTTCGAAGTCAGTAGTTAACTGATTTAATTGGTGGGTTAATATGTGAGGACCACTGTTAACTGGCACTCCTGTTTCCATCTGTAAACCATTATGGTTCTGCTGTGAGTAGAAAGTGTATGCTTGTGTATTTTGAAGTTGGCTCTCCTAAACTGAGAGGGAGCTTTAATTGAGTTGCAAATTATAAGTTACCTTATGATGCTTTTTATATTTTTGAAATACACAATTTTTTTTGAATTTAAACAAAGGCAGTTGCTTTATTACTTACGTTAAATTAGTGGCTAGCCCTATATTTTATAGAAGGGAGGGCACACCACGGGGGTAATATTTCTACAGCAAATTTGTGGTGGGGATAACGTGTGTGATAGTTTTTACTGAATTATGGAGCCCAGTTGTGCCAAAGTATTATTGATCCACAATCTTCAAGGATTTTCCTTTCGTGCACCCCATTGAGAGAGAGATTTGAAGGGGGAAACCTCTTTTTATAAAAACGAATCATTGATTTTGTTTGTGATGTTAACTTAACATCACACTAGGATATGTACAGTATTGTGACAGTATATGGCCCCATATGTTAAGACTATGGGCCAAGATGACTAGGGGGAAAGTAAATTTGTATCTTTCAAATGTTCCTTCTGTGGATATTCATAGCCGTTCTTACTCTGAGGGACTTTATGATTTAGGAGATAACTTGAACCAACTGAGAAGATTCATTATAGTTGCAACAGTATTTCAGTTCAGATAACAAGTTGGCTGAAAGTAGTAAAAATGGCACCTATAGGAAAGGAGAAATCCTTAATCACTGACCTGTCACAATTCTGCACCCTATTGGCTTGTGAGGAAAGAGGTGTAAACATTGGGGGGGGGGACCTGTAGAGAGGGAAATATCAGAATTTCTTCCTCCCCACACCCCATGTTTGTTGTGTCCTTTCCTTCATGGTGGCTTGATGAAACCAGTTATTTCTTTCAACCTTGAATGAAACCCTGAAGATCCTTGTGTACTTCAATTTTTAACAGAAATGAACCCCAACAGTTGCTGCTGTGCAAACAGCACTTAAAATCATGAACATTTTCAAGTAATTAAAACTCTGCATTTAATTAGAACACCTGTAAATTAAGCAGTGCCTGTATATCATAAAGGTACGCCAGAAAGCTCTTTATTTCCAGTGCATTACAGAACTTGTCAATACATTTTCTCTGGTCAGCTCCTCTCTCGTTTTCCTCCCCCTCCCCCCTTTTCATTTTTATAAAGCAATAAAGTAGAAAGTGACAGCAGGATCAGCTTAAAGCAACAAACATATTGGCTTTGATTTTTGTATGTGATACAGCAAATGCAACTTCCATTTCACATTACTGTCAACAGAAATCGCATTAGTACAGGAATAGGCAGTCCTTGCTTAGGGAATTCCCGGCTCTTTGGTATTCAGGGATGCTATGTGTGAGAGGGAGGATGCCCTTCTCATGCAAAGGGTTGCTCCACTGCCAATTTCTCTTTATTTTTAGTAATAGCATCTGATAGGATTGAAAAGTGGGGTGAAGGTGAGGGTAGGACACTTCACGAGAAGAGGGCCAGGGAGAAACAACAAGCAGATGTTCTCTGATGATAGCTGTTGAAGAGAGAGGATTTGGCTGCGAGATCTGTAGACGGCACTTGTTGCAAGCCTTTAACTTGAGCCAGTAGTGCTGGGTTTTTTTTGCCCCCAAGAGTACCGGCATACCTGCTGTTGCGATCAAGCCACTTGCCAACAGTGGCATCTGCTCAGTGTAGACATCAAGAATTTGAATGTCAATATCTTTGCCTTTAAATGAATGGAAAAGTATTTGTCACTCAGCAGCAATCATTCTTCAAATAAAAGGTTAGCCAGACAGAGCCCTTAATCAAAGAGTCTGTCTTTGCTGTCAGCCATGCCTTTTAAATAGCAATGATGAAGGCTGGCTGTCAGCGCATGACTTGATGAGTTAGGTGATTGATCTGCATAAATCATTTTCTTTTAACATTGTCAGTGAAGAGTAAATTAGTGGGATTCTTGTCAGGGAGGTTATTAACCATATTGAAATTAATATACAATATTTTAGGTGTATCCCGAATTCACACAGTTGCCGTTAAGAACATGAAAATTACATAGGATCTTAGCATATATTGTTCTGCTAATGAAGTCTTTTTATTGTTGTTACTATTACCATTATGCATGTGAAATTCAAATGATGAACATATAACATATTTTTATGAGCTGCGGAAGAAATGAAGTTTAGAGGAATTAGACACTGGTGATATAATTTAACTTAATCAGCAGAAGCTTATGACAAATGTCAGGCGTACGTTTTAATAATGCGATTGCATGCTGATATAATAGATGCATATTTCTAGGTTTAAAAGCAAACCACATGCACCCCCAAATCATTAAATCTTACATATTGAAAGCCCTGTTTATTAGTGCAATGGTTTTGTCACTCGCTAAGCCATTGTCTACCTTGCATTCTGTCCTCTAATGACTACTTTATTCAGATTGTCTCCATCATAGCTGCAATATGTTTTAAAAGCACTTATTGGAGTGATATTTTTTTAAAGTATAGAAGAGATGCTTTATGTCTATTGGGGGGGTTGATGAAATTGTTGTAAAAACCTGAATTTAAGGGCAGCAATTCACACTTTATTAGTCAGACATGGGATTCCAATCTCTAGGTTTGCCTTGTAATGCTAATGTAGGGGTGAAGCCTTCTTTGGGGAGAATTAGTGGGCAGTACAGAGCTGCTTAAACTTTTCCCCAGCCACTGGTGTTCCTCTGCAGCTGTCTCCCATGCAATACTTTTTTACTTCTTTCCCACCCACCCACAGCTGGGCTGCAAGACTGGAAATAAGCCCAGTTTGGAAGAAAGTAACCTGTCAGGCATCTGTAGGGAAGAGTTGGTGTGTGTTGGAAGGATTAAATGCTCCCTCCTGCCCGTGGATTGTCTTCTACAATGTCCCCTGCATTCACATTACTTTGGCAAATATAGTTTTAGGAACACATGCATGCCAAGGTAATGTGTGATTCCCCCCTGCAACTGTGTCAATCTGTAACCTGATCTTTAAAACTAGCATGCCAAACAACAGCTTAGGTATAGGGTGGTATAACTACTTGTAACTCACTGTAATGTCATGAAATGTGGTACTATACAAAGGCATGATGTGCCATAATATCTATTTACTAAAATAGGTACATTTAAGCCATGAAAAATGTGAATATGGCATGCATATGTGCACATATGCATTTATACCCTATCAAGAGAAAGACATGGGTGTAGGAAGAGCAATTTGGTAAATTGGTGATTTGTAGCAACTATACTTTTCATTTAGAGTTTGGGCAACGTGCAGTAACATGATATAGAGTGGCCTTAGTTATTACACTTACTCTTCCACCCTTAACTAGGCAATACTTTGCTTTGCTTTTCATAATTCTCTATGCTCCTATTTGGCAATGTGCAGTCTGTGAAGGAAAACATCCACCAGATACCTTGATGTTCAGTGTTATTATCAGTGCTGCTATCACCTAGAGATTGAAGATAGTGGAAACTACTATCATATGGTGTGAAAAGCAGAATACTTGGTAAGTACCGTATTTTTTGCTCTGTAAGACTCACTTTTCCCCTCCTAAAAAGTAAGGGGAAATGTGTGCGCGTCTTATGGAGCGAATGCAGGCTGCACAGCTATCCCAGAAGCCAGAACAGCAAGAGGGATTGCCGCTTTCACTGTGTAGCGATTCCTCTTGCTGTTCTGGCTTCTGAGATTCAGAATATTTTTTTTTCCTTGTTTTCCTCCTCCAAAAACTAGGTGCGTCTTGTGGTCTGGTGCGTCTTATAGAGCGAAAAATACGGGAATTCTGCTAAGAGTTAGAGAAGCCCTAAGTAATCTGAACAGTAAGGGAGGAGTACCACAGCATATAATTGTAAGGGTCTGTTTGCCACCAGACCATTAAGAGCTTTGGAGCTGCTGGCCAAGTAATGTGAACTGCACGCTACAAGTGTTGCAAAACACCTGTCCTCAAAGACAAGCCCTTTTCAAATATTAATGGGAAGAGTGTGCAGATATGAGACGAAAGCATGTTCTGTAGTTATATTACGTATGGTAACTCTGAAATTTATTGCTTTGACATATTGAGTGACTATTTTTAACGGCAGTTTCTAAAAGGCAGTTAGTTTGTCTGAATAAATAAATAGGGTATGCATGCCAAGGGCATGATCCCTTTGCAAAAAAAATGGGTGCCTGATTTGTGTTGGTAATGCTACTATGGATACAGTAGTGCAATGAAAAAGCAGGGCTGCCTTGAGTAGGAGGAGCAGCAAATGGTGCCCCCACTCAAGTCAAGTTGCACAGTACCTAAGACTATTAAAGTTATTTTGGTACCTGAGGCAGAAACTCGCACAAGTGCCTCTTCCGCTCCCTGGCAGTAAAAATTCCAAATAAGATTAAATTAAACAGTGAACAATTTTCTGAACTTTTATGACACCTAAAACCAGCTGACTGAGACAGCTGCCTTATTCTACCTAATGGTAGAGAGCTTTGGTGGGGAGGGGGTTCACCCAGCAATTGACCAAATGCTATTCAAATATACTAGTGCTTTAATTTAATTTAATTTTTTTTTTTTTTGCAATTTAACCTGGAATATTAGAGTGATCCAGTGCTTTTGAATTGGTCAGTTAACTTGACCACCTTTGCCAAACCATCCTTCCTTCCTTCCTTCCTTCCTTCCTTCCTTCCTTTCTTTCCCTCATTCATAAATTTCTCGAGGTGATAATATACAATAGTAGGAATTTTCATTTCCTCATCTGAAATTTATAATAGTGCCTCTGATCAACTCCTTAATAGAACATGAGCTACCAAGCTTATAAGTGTGATATGTAAAATGTTTCTCCCCCAGACTTTATGTTTATTGGTTTCTTTGTTATTTTTATAGAAGCAAGCACAGTCAACCTATAAAAGCAATTTCATGATTATACTTTAACAGATTTTGTGTTCAATTCACATTCCATTTAAAGTTGCTGCATTTTTCAGATTTAAAGAAAAATAATCAGATAAAGTCTGTTGCACAGTTAAAAATAAAGTATATTTTTCTATCCCACTTAAAACTGTTAAGTGCATTAATTAATAAGTCTGCATTTATTCACCCAGGAAAAGCTGGGGCTTGTTAGTAATAGTTAACGTACAAGATCAAGCCTCTCCAAGCTGTGCAGATGTGCAGTTAAGTATTTATTAAAGGCATGAAAATAATGTTGCCCCAAAGGAAAATGCTGTTACTTTTTTTTTCCTTTTAGAAACGGCTGTTCATTTTATTTGGTAACTTTGGTGAATACACAGCTTTGCACTAACAGAGTACAAGAGTGTCTCTCTCATCTTTCTTGTATACAATAGTTGCATATTAAAGCACCTCTCTCCACCCCCCCCCAAAAAACAATTTTTAAAAGAGCATTACACCTCTTGCTTAGTAAATAGCACATAAATAAAAATAGCACATAAATATCTGCCATTTTTCATGATTTTAAGTTTTTTTAAGACTTTAATTATTAAAATAAATGGGGGGGTGGAATTAAGAAGGGAGAAAGTTTGTTTTAACTTTTCTGGGCTGCTCTAACCAAAAAGAGGTCCAGGGCCCAGGATAGTCAATCAGCGGTATACTGGCACTTCAGAAATCTTCGTTGCTAGTATCTGCCTCCATTGATGTGTGATCTCTCCTTGACTCAATTAAAGTTTTGTCTCAAGATTACAAATGCAAGGAGGCAGCAATTTCCATCCCATCCTCTGTTTGTTGCAATCAGTGCTGTTTCTGTTTCACTACAGTTCGGCTTCTGCTAAAATATACATGGTTCATCTTGCTATCTGCTATGGCTGAAACTAATGCAATTAATTACAGAATCAATTTTCAATGTAAGAGAAACACCAAAGACAATGCAGAAAATAACATCTGCACAATGTCTGTAGACTAAAGAAACTGTGATATTGGATACTGTTTGTACTTACTTGTGTGATTTCTGTACCTGACCTTGGGTGAACTTGCAAACTGCAGCAATTTCTGTTCCTGTTTCCATTTCTGATGGAATTCTCTGACATTGCTACTCAATATATACACACTTTTCCTGTGAATGTTACAGGAGGAAAGCTCTTCTTCTGGTTGTAATATTGACACATGCATGCTGATAGTGCTGTGCATGCACACCTCATTGTAGAGCCCTTTGACAATTGTAGTTCTCGGCATCAGCCATAGCCCCTTGAAAATTCAGCATCTCTTCGTTTTCCAAATAGAAACACCAAGAAATAAGAGTGAATTTTAGCGCTAGATGGAGGATAACAACCATGTTAAAAGTTTGCAAGAAACAACAGGGAGAATGGACCCAGATACAAAAGATATATTGGGTGCTCGGATTAAATAGTTCACAACCACAGATGAGATTAAGGGAGTGCCCACAACTATAAAACAGCTGGCTTTGGTTGCAGGAGAACCTCTGGAAGAAATTATGCTCAATTTGTAATTTAGCTATATTTGTTTCTGTGTGTGTGTGTGTGTGTGTGTGTGCATGCACACACACAAATTATACATATACACAGTGTTTCAGACAAATAGCTTTTCAATGCAACTGACCATTAGCAGCTGGACAGATTCATATTCTGCACCAGGTCATTAAATATTTAAGTGACATTGCCTATCTATCTCCAGTGCTATAAAGGTAATTTTTCATGTGATAGCCTAATTGATTAGCATGCTTTACCTGAAGAGTATATCAAATAATTTGTTGGGCTATTTTGGCAGAGTAGTTTGAAAGGTGCATTATGGGTTAGCTTGTGTTTTATTAATTGTAACAAAAGCATTGCTTACCTCAGTTGGAAGAACGGCCAAGCAAGATCCGAAGCCTTACAGAAGTAGCAAAAGTGACAGATTATATTTTGATGAGAGACAGTAAACAGGGTATTTCTTGCACATCAAGACATTCAAGACTTTATAATTTTCAAAAGTTTCTAGTGTAGAAATATATTCACATAATAAAACTCAATAAAAAATACGTGCACCCATAGGATTGCCTACAAGATTAGACTTTTAGTACAGAATACACAGTTTCTATTTATTTATTAAATTTATAAACAGCCCTTCATCCAAGGATCACAGGGTGGTTTACAGTATAACACTGCAAAGGTCTGGGTGAAGAGGAATGTTTTCATTCCAGTGAAAGAGAGAGTCAGCGTGGTGCAGTGGTTAAGAGCGGTAGACTCCTAATCTGGTGAACCGGGTTTGCATCCCCGCTCCTCCACATGCAGCTGCTGGGTGACTTTGGCCTAGTCACACTTCTTTGAAGTCTCTCAGCCCCACTCACCTCACAGAGTGTTTGTTGTGGGGGAGGAAGGGAAAGGAGAATGTTAGCCGTTTTGAGACTCCTTTGGGTAGTGATAAAGCAGGATATCAAATCCAAACTCTTCTTCTTCTTCTTCTTCTTTCACCAATGCCGAAAGAAAGAAAGAAAGAAAGAGCTATTCCATGTGGTTATTTAATCTTGTCTAAACTGAGTTGGCTCTCCTATGCATACAGTGTTAGCATGTCAGAATCCTTGACTTGAATTGACATCATATTCACACACTAAGTGTCTGCATAGCAACTGAGGTCCAAGTAAGTAAACACTATGCATGGAATGCCCCATGGGTATTTATAAATTTATTTTTATGTTTCAGTTTTGAATTGGGCCTGATTGCCTTTGTAAGGGCATCAGGATTGGGAGGGGGACATGAGAGAGATATTGTGTCAGAAGCATCTGAAAGCATTGTACAGTGGTACCTCAGGTTACATACGCTTCAGGTTACATGCGCTTCAGGTTACAGACTCTGCTAACCCAGAAATAGTGCTTCAGGTTAAGAACTTTTCTTCAGGATGAGAACAGAAATCGTGCTCCAGCGGTGCGGTGGCAGCAGGAGGCCCCATTAGCTAAAATTGTGCTTCAGGTTAAGAACAGTTTCAGGTTAAGAACGGACCTCCGGAACGAATTAAGCACTTAACCCGAGGTATCACTGTATGCATCTTCTGTGAGGACTTTGTGATACTTCCTTAAAATGTTAGGCTTGGCACCAAGCAGGAGAGTTGGAATCCTGTGTGTATGATCTGCCCAAACAGATACTTGATCAGGACATAAGAATCATATTTTCCTCTGCATAGATCAATCATTGTCTTTCAGTTCCTGTCTTGTCTGGCATCTGCTGATCCGTGCTTTAATGCTGTCAGGTCAGAGATATACAGGCCTTTGTAGCATGCTTGTACCTCATGTCATGTCCCAGTGTTGTTGTACATCTTGTTTCAGAGATATTTTTTCTGTAATGTTCTGTGACCTTTTTCATTGAGTGCGGCAGTTGGAGAGCCACTCAGTGAGGGAAAATTGAGCTGTTTTATTCCTCCCCAAGGAGCCTTGTGTTTCCTTCCACCATTCATTTGAAAGCTATCATTTTCTTGATTTTATAGCTGAAAACCACCATTGATTTGCTGGATGTTAGATCTAAGAGTCCCTCTATTGACATGCCTATTGACAGTTTTCAGTATATTCTGCGTCTAATTATCACTCTTGGCTAAATGATACACCTTGTGGACTTGAGAGATGGAGTCGATAGCTCTTGCAGTATTGTTCTAGCAGCCCCTATTGAGCTTGGTGTCAAAGCAAGGTGATTTATGTGATCAGAAAGAAAATTTTCTGTTGGGCTGCTGCATAATTAAGCCAAGTACAGAGTGACTGGTGACAAAACCAGGTCTGCCAAAGCCATCAGCAAATGAGAAAAGATCTCTCTGGTAAATAGCTGAGACATTGAAGAATCTCTTCTGGCATCTTCCACTTTTCAATTTTCAAGGGTTCGATTTTCATCCTGCTGTTCAAGGGGAGGGGGGTTAGTTCTGCTTTCTGTTCCTTCTATTACACAGTACTAAAAGCCTGTGTGAGAGAGATGGTCATGATTTCTTTTATTTCTGTCTGATGTCCTGGTAATGGTTTTATACACATTTATGAATGTTGGGGTGTGTTTTTTTGACCTTTTATTACATCTTATACCTAAAGCTACTTAACACTCAATCTTGATTTTAAGTATTTAATAAATATTTTATTTATTTATTTATTATACCCCACTTTTCAGTGAAGTGTGGCTCCCAGAGCAGCTTACAATAATTAAAACATAACAAAAAGGTACAATGTAAAGATAGATGGATTTGTGCATGGCACCCTTTTCTGATCCCTACTAGTTGATGGCATAGTCCAGGTTCCCATCTCTTCCCTTCAGAGGAAGAATAGAAAATAGTGGTAGAGTTGTAGTTCTGCCATTCATTTCCATGAGATTTGCACAAGAAAACATCCCAGTGATTTGTATTCCATGCTAGCTAATGGTGAGTGGGTGCTATTTGAATTTCCCTCTTTAGCCACCAGAATGTCTTGGGCAACCCTTGTATTGGACTAAATAATCTAGCATAGTCCCTACTAATATCTCTCTTTCTCTCTTCCTCTCTCCCATAGTAGACAGTAAAACCTTGCCTTTCATTAAGAATTAATAAAACACTGACACTAGGGATATGTGGGCAAGGAAAATGTTATGGACAAATCCTGTCATCGAGCTTTGGGTATCTTAGGTGGGGATGTCTTGGTTTGTGGTTTGAGTGAGATAAAATCCAGAGCATCCCATATAAGGGGGGGGGGTGTCTTTTGCTTTAAGGGTGAATTTTTTGATGGAGTCAACAGAAGATGAGGAGCTTCCCACCCCTCTGCCCAGTTTTCATAACATAATGTTCTTTCTTAAAGTCCTTTTCATCCATTCTGTCTTCAAAGATGTGTTGTGCTGTATTTTATTTTCTATTTTAATTTTTAAAAAACCAATATTCCTTACCAGTTGGTCCTTGGAGCATCTTATATTAAATGCAAACTAAAATACTCAGTTCAGAGGGGAGGCGTGAAATGTGAAATGGGAAGAGGAAATAAGATGATGACACTACAAGAAAACCGCAGTAGACCATTATCTGGAAAATATTTGAAAGAATTCAGCACTGCTTAAAATGTATACCGTGCCTGTAATCCATTAAAACTGCACTGTGAGGTAGGTCACTATTATTTTCCCCCATACTGTAGATGGAGGATTGGGCCTAAGAGAGTATGTCATGCCTAAGACTACTTAGTGAGTTCATGACATACCGTATTCTCCGACCTATAAGACGCACCAGACTATAAGACGCACCTAGTTTTTAGAGGAGGAAAACAAGCAAAAAAATATTCTGAATCTCAGAAGCCAGAACAACAAGAGCTCTTGCTCTTCTGGCTTCTGGGATACCTGTGCAGCCTGCATTTGCTCCATAAGACGCACCCACATTTCCCCTTACTTTTTAGGAGGGAAAAAGTGAGTCTTATAGAGCAAAAAATACGGTAGTTGAGATTTGAACCAGGGGCTTTTTGATTTGCCCCCCCCCTATGATGCTACACCAGCTCTCTCACCTTGAAGGGGCACAATAGAACCATGTTTGCCCGAGGTATATATCATTCATCTCGCTATCATATCTGTTTACCAGTTTTGCACATTTTTCTAGCGCTTACAAAACCCATTTGGCCAGAAACGACTGGTAGGGGTGGAGGGTGGACACATCTGAGTGTACACACCAATGGAATGGAATGCTGCGTCATACTTCCTTCGACTCTCTGAACAAACTACCACCTGTCTCTAGTCTAAATCCCATTTTCCACTTGTGTTTAGACTGTAATCAATTATTCCTGCAAAATTTAATTTTCATCAAGGAAATGCTCTGCATTAAGCAATTCCAGTTTTATTCCCCATGTCGCCTGTACAGTTCATTTTTCTTAACAGGTGTTTGATGTTTAGCTTGTATTGTAGGGGGACAGGTGCATGTATGCACACATGCTTGTGTACATTTCATTTGAAATGTTAACCTTTGGCACATTTTTGTATGATTAGCCATGTTAACAGAGAAATCTGAGGGCTCCCTTGGACAAAAAAACAAGGACACCAGCCAGGAATACCAGAGCAAAACAGCAGCCAGTAGGCTTGGTCTTGATTGAAGACTGTCGCGACAGAACTCCCACCTGCCACAAGGTGGAACAAGATGGAAGCCCCAAACAAAAGAGACCCCAAACTTTTATTAGCTGCTAATCCCCATGTTATACCCCCCCAAACTACATCACTCATACATCACGGTTACATCATGAAAGGGGAGGTCTGGTGGCAGTAATCTGAGCATCCTGGACTCTGCCCCATGGTTTTCCTTGCCCTCCACCAAACACCCGTCAAGTGTAACAAAAAATATATTTACATTTCCCTGTTTCCCAGCCAAGTTAATCACACCCTTTTGTCTTCAACTGGGTTTGTTATTTCTGGAATGGCTACCTGTTCGGCACTCAGGTATCAGGATGCCAGGAATTATCAGGCAGAGGGGCTGCTGAGTAGCTGAGCTCACATGTCTATATGAATTTCTGAAGTTTTCCCAGTGAGCCAGTACATAGATACATTTATCAGTGAATTGTTACATTTGTTATCATGAAGCAAAGGCCCTTTGTACAGATAGGAAGAAACTGTGATGGGGTGTTTTGTGGCGACAAATCACAAAAGTCACAAAAGTGATTGTGCTGGTTTTGGTAGTGGGCTGCATGTGCATGATATCTGCTGGAGGGGCAACCCCCCCCCCCAACCTATACATAAATTTCTGCAACAGCCACCAGAACGTGGGCAGTTCATGGTGTAAGATGAGAGGAAGCACCTAGTCCTCTGCCTTTAAGTCTTACCCAAGAGACTGTTTTACCTTTTTTAGAATGGGTACTCAAGGCAAAGGGTGGAGGAAATACATAGGATCAAAGCAAACAGAAAACTCATTTGAGTAAACAGTGTCAATCTAATATAATCTGCTCAGGTTATATTTCTTTTGTACTTTTAGCAGTAAGAGCTAAGAAATTCTGTCACAAATGTCTGGAAACATCTTTCCTACTCTTCTTTTCTAAGTAGAATAAAGCACTGTCAGTTACCAATTAATGAGAGCAGCTTTAATGACATAGGACAAAAGAACTCTTGATTTCTAACACAATGACATGCCACACTGTAGTTAATCCAGTCTAAAACTTTATTCCAGCCCCCCCTTTCCCCCCTTTTGATTTATTGAAGCTAACACAACTTATCAGGAGGAAGTCCCTGAGTCATAAGAGTTTATCATTAATAAACGTGGCAACTAAAGTTAACTTGGACAGGAGATTCCAGGGTGAAAAGAAGCAACACTAAATACTGTTGGGGAGGTGAAGCAGAACGTATAGGATATCCCAACTGAGGGTGCACCCAAAGTGGTGCCAGATACCATATTATTCTCAAGGTTTGTGTATGCACCTGATTTTTCAACTGAGTCAGGTAATAAGCTTATTTAAGACTAATGGTGGTGCTTGGGCTTGCAGTTGTAAAGTTTGGGAAACAAAGCTCAGGAGTTCAACCCCATTAAAAAAAGAGCCAAGCTTAAATTCCCACCAGAGTTCAGGCCCAGCAAGGGTGACCTGGTATCCTCTTTCATACTGGACACTCCATTATTTCAAGGGCTGCCCAGGTTGCTGTCTTCTTTCCTACATGCCTGATTCCAGTTCTGTCTATAGCAAGGTAGCCAGAGGGTGGTCATTTATTTATTTATTTATTTATTTATTTATTTATTTATTTATTTATTTATAAATAATTCAACTTATACACTGCCCAATACCCAAAGGTCACAGGGCGGTTTACTGTTAATCCAAAGGCAAGTTGGCATCTCACTGTGCTGCCAGGCTGCTGCCGTGTTACACAAATTGAAGTCTCAAATGCCTCTGGGAAACAGTATGTGATGGTGTACCCTTATTTTCCCATGGCAGACCTGAGGCTTCAATTTGCATAATGCAAACTTAAATGGTAAAGTAAATTAATTGAAGAGGAACTGATGTGGGGTGATCTGAAGTTCAAATTCATTGAAGAATTTATTTGAGGTGATTTGGGTGGGAATTAATTATTTTGCCTTCTACAAAATTTAAACTCCAGTAATTATTTAGAAATTTGCATTTATACATATAAATTAGCATGTGTAAATGTTGTTCAAACTGATGTCCTTGTGTCCTTTTCTCCAGTGGTGTTTATCATAAGGCTGGGAGTGGATTATCGAACCAGTGGAGAGGTGTAGCAGAATCGCCAAGCTTCAGGACAGTGTTTCACAAGGGCCTAGAACAGGCATAGGCAGACTCCGGCCCTCCAGATGTTTGGGACTACAATTCCCATCATCCTTGACCACTGGTCCTGTTAGCTAGGGAATTGTAGTCCCAAACATCTGGAGGGCCAGAGTTTGCCTATGCCTGGCCTAGAACAGTGCTTCACACAGAAGCAAAGGGAGTGAGCTTCTCTGAGGAAACGGGGTGCTTCCTCTTTCTTAGCTCCGACATCAATTCAGACAGAACAGGGTAAGAGGCTGCCCAATATGTAGTTCTGGTGTCCCAGATCAGATAGTCTGTTTCTCCCTCAGCTGCTGCCACAGGCTTACTCCAGAACCATCTTGTTCTAAGCAGAGGTGAGAACTAGCTTTCAAAAACCTTTTCTCCTTGTAGCTTGTGTTTGAGTTTTTATTATATTGGTTTTTAATTTTTATTTATTGTTTAGTCATTTAGTCGTGTCTGATTCTTCGTAACCCCATGGACCAGAGCACACCAGGCACTCCTGTCTTTCACTGCCTCCCGCAGTTTGGTCAGATTCATGGTGGTAGCTTCGAGAACACTGTCCAACCATCTCGTCCTCTGTCATCCCCTTCTCCTTGTGCCCTCCATCTTTCCCAACATCAGGGTCTTTTCCAGGGAGTCTTCTCTTCTCATGAGGTGGCCAAAGTATTGGAGTCTCAGCTTCACGATCTGTCCTTCCAGTGAGCACTCAGTGTTGATTTCCTTAAGAATGGAGAGGTTTGATCTTCTTGCAGTCCATGGGACTCTCAAGTGTCTCCTCCAACACCATAATTCAAAAGCATCAATTCTTGGGCGATCAGCCTTCTTTATGGTCCAGCTCTCACTTCTATACATCACTAATTTATTGTTTACTATATCTATATAAACTGTTATATAAGATTCACCTGAAAGATGGCATATAAACGTCTTGGTTTGAGCTAATTATAATTCAAAACTCCATTATGCAATAGGCAAAACATGGCATAGGCTTGGTGGTGTGTTTTTGTTTTTGTCCACTCAGTATAAATTCATGACTTTGTACAAGATGCAGTGACCTCTGAAACCAGAGCAATGGGCGTAATGATGGTTTAACACACCATCAATCCATGGTTAGTACTTTGCAAGCTCTTTTCAAACCATGGTTTATGGTTCTGGTCTGCCATTCAGTTGATAATTCAAACACATAACTTTAAATTATAGTTAATTGCTATATTTCAAACATATAAGCGCAAAATACAAAAAAAGGAAAAGATGAAAAAGAACATTTACTAATCTCAATACAATACAACTTCATTGACACAGACTAGAAAAAAGACAGGACTTTTTCTATTTGCAATGTTAAACAACTTTAAACAACAATACTTAACAAATACATGTTTATCCCCTGTTTCTGTTCTTTCTGAGTTAATGCCTATAAAATATCTATAAAGCTTCTTCAAACTTTGTTTGGTGTGATGTTTGAATTGAGACACTTTAGTAGTAAAACCCTTTCCATTGTCAAGAGTGAGGTATACCACCAATTTTAATTCACAAACATTTGCCTCGCTTCCAGTTACTCCCGTGCCACATAATTTGCTTAGCTTCCCTTCCCCCAACTTTAGCTGGGAATCCTGGGGCTGTCGTCATTAGGCACACAAGCTTGTGGAATAATGGTGCAAGGTTGAGCTTACAGCAAGCATATGGAACATTCATTTTGCAGCAGTAGATGGGGGAAAGAATGTGCTGCCGTGTTTTCCCCCTCTGGGATTGTCAAGAAAGGTAGAGCCCTTTGAGAGAGAAATCCAATAGCACAGGAGATCAAAGTGAGTTTGTGACTGGAATGCCCTAGGGTTAGCGCGGCGTGCGAGGTGTAGCTTGGCAAATCACCATGCTTGCAAACAAAAAGGATGTGCTACATTCAAATCTTCCTCCAAGCCTTTCAGGATGACAAATTATTATTTTGTGTGTGTGTGATTTCTGCATTTGTTTCTGCATTTCACATGATCTGTAAAGCAAATCATGGCCTCTTGACAAAGCCCCCTCCCCTTTTAAAACTAGGTTTGTTGGAACAAACGCTTCCATCTCATTAAACGCCAGTTTCTCTGTTTTTCATTCAGGGAGACGTTGTGGCTTTAAGGAACAAAAACAAACTTTTCCCACCTCCAGACCATCACTATTTTGTGGGAGGGATTCAGTCATATACTGGAAATGTAGGTTTGTGCAATTAAAGTGGATTAAAGCATTTGGCTGCAAAAAATCAGATATGTAGGGGACACCAAACTGGTATTTTCTACTACTTTAGAAAATAGAAACAGGAGCCTATGTGATTTTAAGATGGAGAACAGGGCCAGAATGAACAAAATGAATTTTAACAGAGATGCACCTAAAAAGTTCTCCATTGTAAGAGATGCTGCTAAAGTGATTTCATGATAATAGTAAAAGTGATTGACCCCTGATTGGGAGCTAATGACTACAAATTTCTGCTGTCTTTGGAAGATAACACAATTTAGCTGGTAAGAGGGGCAGAGAGGTAGTGTTGCAGTTTCAGTTCAGAAATGTAGCTAGACACAGCTAAGTGGTTTGGAGCTGGAGCTTAACTGTCCTAGAAGCAGACTTTAAAGCTGCTTTGGCAAAAGAGTTTCTTTTATTGCAAATGTGATGCAGAATCAGTAGGAGTATTTGTCAACAATAAAACAGAGATTACAGTGACACCATATGTTCCAGTGCTTTTTTCTAGATGTGAATAACAGTCACATCTAGTCAGTAATGTCAGTTTCCCAGAAAATTTTGAATGGGAACATTTTCCAGAGGAAAAAAAATCCCATATGAATTAATGTAATTTGCATAGGAAATTCTTCAGTTTTGCGTCGGGAAATTTTCCTATGTCCTAAAGAGTGATTGTATTTAGTATGTTTATTTTAACTGCATGTTGTAAACAACGCTAAAATCTTTGAAACCGCCATGCTTGCCTAACATTGAACTTGCAGTTGGCAGCCGCTTATGACACAAAAGATTTCTCATAGAAAATTTAAGGACTGGAAGATTTCCCATCCCACATACTGCATCTAGTATGGACCTCAGTTTTGTTTGGACGCAACCATAAAATCATTGCAATGTATATATATACATACCACTTGCACATATGCTGTTATAAACATGCCCATATGCTGTTATAACAGACTCTGAATAGATAACCTTCAAATTGGTCTTTTGAACACATGCCATCTTATTTTCCTCAGGGCAGTTAAAGAACAACTTTCACTTTTAACACGCTACCCCAGAAATTTACTGCTTGGCATCTTATCACTTGCCATATATTGTACATCATGCAGCATAAGATTATTTAAATAATATATTGATGGCATTCCAAATTTGTGCTTATAAATGATAATTACACCAGGTAGGCATATGCCTGAGGGTAAAGGGTCAGGGTTCTAGCAAAGCAGAGCCAGATGGACAAAAGCAAATATTTTAGCATGTGCCAGCAAATAAATGAGGGACACATAAAGACAAATCTGTAGCGGATTGTAAACTGTCTAGTTGCGAGCCATGGTAACACTGAAAGAGAAATATTGTGCCTTAATTATAAATATACAACTAGAGTTGAGGTGAAACTATTCCGTTCTTCGTGACAGTTTAAGCAGTGCCAAAAAATGTCTCCTGTTTTGGTGATATTCTAACACTTCTTAGGAAAAAGCTTCCTTACTCATTTATGTTACCTTTACTTGTCTTCTTCTCCTATTGCACTCTCTTCCTTACCCTTAGTGACATCGCCATATTGCCACTTTGCTACGTAACAGTGTGATGTCATCAGATTCACCCAGGTCAGTTGCAAAAGAGAACTGAGAGAGTGAATATTTGTAGTACTGAAATTTGAGAGAAGGGGATTAATTGAAATTGCTTGCTTTTATCAGACAATCTAAACATATTTGGCATGATGCTATGAAGGATTAATCAAAATATGAGCACAATCTCATAATCTTTGTTCCATTGCTTTCAGAGTGTGTTTAAATCATGTTAATTAAAATCAATGGCTGAAACATTCCCCAAATTTTCAAATATGTCATATGAACATATGTGGTTTGTTTCCCCCCAAACTGTCAGTATTATATAATTGTCTTTAAATGTGCTCAATTAACTATGTAAAAGTTCAGATCTTTTATCCATCAAGTTTAGTTCTTGGATGGATGGGATTCACACAATAATCCTTCTTATTATATTTATCAATCACCTTGTGCAATTAACTTCTAGATAATGTATAATAAAATATAATTTTTTGGAAAAATCATAATTCATAATAAAGTAAGCCAACTGCAGCAAGAAACAATTTGAATCCCCTCACAATCATATAAAAATGAAAGCAAACACCTGCAAGCAAAAACTAATCATTATCAGATTAATCAGGGTCAAAATTTCAGTTAAATTTAAATAATATTAACAAGCCTAGGAGAATAGAAAGATCTTCACCCAGTGCCAGAAAGACATTAAAGGGGTAGTATTTAGAGGAAAAGGGACACAGGTGGCGCTGTGGTCTAAACCACAGAGCCTAGGGCTTGCTGATCGGAAGGTTGGCAGTTCGAATCCCCACGGTGGGGGTGAGCTCCTGTTGTTCAGTCCCAGCTCCTGCCCACCTAGCAGTTCAAAAGTATGTAAAATGCAAGTAGATAAATAGGTACTGCTCTGGCAGGAAGATAAACGGCGTTTCCGTGCACTGCTCTGGTTTGCCAGAAGTGGCTTATTCATGCTGGCCACATGACCCGGAAGCTGTACGCCGGCTCCCTCGGCCAATAAAGCGAGATGAGCGCCGCAACCCCAGAGTCGTCCGCGACTGGACCTAATGGTCAGGGGTTCCTTTACCTTTACAGCCTCCAGAGGGGCACCATTGAGGCTCCCAGCCTGTATGTTTGTGTATGCAAATGCATGTGCAGGGGGTGCCAAACTGAGTCTTTCACCCAAGTGAAATAAAGCCTAGTTTCGTCCCTGCATGGGATGGAAGAGACTTCCGAAGTGGCTGACCACCACCTAATATAGACAGAATAGTGATGCCCTGCAAATATGGTTGGCTAATTGGGAGTCACCCTTGGAAGGCACACTTCAGCCCCCTGCCATTCCCTTCCTGACCACGATAGTCCATCTATTGTTTTTAGTTGTTTCTGTTCTGTTGGAACACATTTATTTTAAAATACGTTTTACTCTTCAAATTGTCCATTTCCAGGTTGCAGTTGAACTAGTTAAAACTTCACATTTCTGAAAGTGCTCTAATGTTCAAAGACTTTTAAACACTTTGGTACATCAAGTAAAAAGCTCTTAAGTTAGACGAACTAGCAAGGTAAATAGCACTTCGTTGGCATTAGCAACCAATAATTCATGGAAGAGAATATTATTGTGTCTCTAACATCTGTGCTGTGGGTTGTGTTGACTTATGCAGTATATGACCAAACAGCTTACATTATTTCTTTAGAACAGATTTACAAGTTCATGTTTTCCTTCATGAGGTGATGTCGGAGACCAGGCTGATGAGTACTGCTCTAATGAACAATGGTGGGAGCCTCCCCCTCCCCCTCATAGCTGTCAACATTTTCCTTTTTTTAAGGGAAATTCCCATATTCCAAATAGGATTCCTCGCAAGAAAAGGGAAAAGTTGACAACTATGCTCCCCCTGCTCCTGGCCAGGATCCTGAAACTCCACAGGAGCAGGAGAGCAGTATTGATTTGGAACAATGGCTTGCTGGAGGACACAGTTCGGAAGAGAACAGTTGGGAAGAACTGGGGTGGGGGGACAGCCAGAAGAGGAAGAACTGCAAGAGAAAGTATCCAGCCTATTAGTCCAAGGGCAAGGAGATTAGATAAAATGGCTGAACAGAAGGCTTGGTGGCGGAGAGATCGTGTTGGAAGGCGCGGAAGTGACAGGAGTAACTAGGGGGAAGTGGGTGTGAACCTTAAGTGGGACCACTATCATTCCAAGAATGGTTGCTTTTTTCTTTTGCTGTCAGCACTCAAAGCTCTTTCGCTGGTAATGGGACTCATGCTGAATGAACCTAAAAAATGACCTGATCAGCTTCCATTGATTGGTCTATGGTTGGTTGTAATTCACATTTATCTTCACCATAACATAATGATGAAAAAGGGCCCCATACTTTGCAGGGTGGGGAGCCAAAATAATTCGAATTCAACATAGTTAGTTACTAACAAGTATTTGAAGTGTTGGCTTAGGCTCTTTGTTAACTTTGCCTCTTCCCTTTGAAGTATATCTCTTCCACTATAAAAATTAGGCTGTAAGCACTTTGGAGCATTTCCTTTTCCTTTTCCTTTCTTTCGCCACTCTTCAATGACTAATTTAGGTCCATTAATTAAAAACTTAAGTTGGAAACAGCTCTTACTCTTTAGATAAAGGAAATCACCTTCTTTTCCATTAAGTTTGTCATACTTTATATTACCTGAAGAAATGAACTCCTGTACTTTCCCCTTGGTAACAATGAAGTTCAACTGCTTTAGCTCAAAATACACTTTCTTGTGCTGTTAGAAATAATAAAACCATCCTAAAACAGATGGACATAGGTGCAGACCTCTTGTAGTTAGCATACTTTATGGTGTAGTTTAGTGACTTTCTATCACTTGTATAATTTAGATTTTCCCCATTTTTATGAGTTACATAAAATATTCCTCATATTTTAAGCTGCTCGTTGGGGATATAGTTTAGGATGAACAGTAAAATATTTCTGTCATTATCCTGCAATGTCTAAATCTGTTCTTAAAGTAAGAAATGAGAATTATATTTAGGGATTGGGGATTGGGGAGCACATGTTATTATAATATCTGCAGGATCCTTGATAGTAGTAGAACTGTCTTTCTATTATTAAGTAGCATCTGCAATTATCTGTGGGAACAGAAAACTAATGCCATTTATTCAACTCTAGTTTTGATTACATTGACTCCAGCAAATGTTACATGTCCTTCTTGTTAACAGGTGGCAAGACCATGGGAATTTATGTGTAAAGAATTGATTTATGTACAGTGGTACCTTTTTCCTCAAACTTAATCCGTTCTGGAAGTTCATTCCACAACCAAAACGTTCTAAAACCAAGGCATGCTTACCCATAGAAAGTAATGCAAAACGGATTAATCTGTTCCAGACTTTTAAAAAACAACCCCTAAAACAGCAATTTAACATGAAAATTTTTTTATGGGACGCGGGTGGCGCTGTGGGTAAAACCTCAGTGCCTAGGACTTGCCGATCGCATGGTTGGCGGTTCGAATCCCCGCGGCGGGGTGAGCTCCCGTCTTTCGGTCCCAGCTCCTGCCCACATAGCAGTTCAAAAGCACCCCTAAGTGCAAGTAGATAAATAGGTACTGCTTTATAGCGGGAAGGTAAACGGTGTTTCTGTGTGCTGCGCTGGTGCTGGCTCGCCAGAGCAGCTTCGTCACGCTGGCCACGTGACCCGGAAGTGTCTCCGGACAGCACTGGCCCCCGGCCTCTTAAGTGAGATGGGCGCACAACCCTAGAGTCGGACACGACTGGCCCCTACGGGCAGGGGTACCTTTACCTTTACCATGAATTTTACTATCTAACGAGACCATTGATCCATAAAATGAAAGCAATAATCAATCTACTGTACTATAAAATAAATAAGACAGTATTGTAGATGATTAAAATTAACAGTAATTCTTTTTTTTAATACCTGCACTGATGATAGTCATTGTTTGGATGGTGGGGCTTTTATCCATTTCCACAGTCGCACAATCAATCAATCAGTAGCTGAACTGGGTTCTACACAGTCACAAAAACAAATTAACCAAAAACGCCTCAAAAACAAAAATGTAAAATAAATAGCAAAAACAAAAACACCAAAATTAATCCATTCCAGAAGACCATTTGACTTCTGGAATTTTCAAAAACCAAGGTACAGCTTCTGATTAGTGCAGGTGCCCTGGAAACAATAGCCAACAGCTGCATCAGTCGTTCGGCCTCCAAAAAACATTTGAAAACCGGAACACTTACTTCTGGGTTTTCAGCGTTTGAGTACCAAGGTGTTGGAGAACCAAGGTCCCACTGTAGTGTTCTAGCAGTCTCTTTAACTTTTGCAGGAGCATTAGAAACGAAAATCAAGTTTTAGCTTTCCTAGGGGAAGAGGAAGCAGATATTCTAATGACAGCTCTAGGAGGCTTATTGTTGTGAGAATAAAGTAAAGCATTGTTCCATGGGAACTAAACTACTTTCCCCCCACAGGGCACGATTAACTTAGGGAGTTTGCTGCCAAAAAATGTGGAGATGGCCACTCACCCAGATGGTCTTTAAAAGGGATAAAACAAATTCATGGAAGAATCTCTATATTCAGAGGCAGTGGACTGCTAAATGCCTGGGACTTGGGGCCAGCATTGGAGAGGGTTGCGCTGTTGTTTTCAATCTCTGCTTTGGAGGTTCCTCTGCTTTGGGATGTGGGTGGCGCTGTGGGTTAAACCACAGAGCCTAGGACTTGCCGATCAGAAGGTTGGCGGTTCGAATCCCCACAACGGGGTGAGCTCCCGTTGCTCGGTCCCTGCTCCTGCCAACCTAGCAGTTTGAAAGCACGTCAAAGTGCAAGTAGATAAATAGGTACCACTCCAGCGGGAAGGTAAACGGCGTTTCCGTGCGCTGCTCTGGTTCGCCAGAAGTGGCTTAGTCATGCTGGCCACATGACACGGAAACTGTATGCCGGCTCCCTCGGCCAATAAAGCGAGTGCCGCAACCCCAGAGTTGGTCACGACTGGACCTAATGGTCAGGGGTCCCTTTACCCTTTACCTAACTGCAGATGTGCCTAAAGGTTTGTCTACCGCATCATTCTGTTGAACTGTTTCATCAAATGGCATCATCTGGACACTTAGGAAGGCAGAGGCACTGGGCTATGTTTGGGAAGCCTGCAACATTTTACCTGAGAGACAGCCTCCACAAATCCCCCTCACCCTAAAAAAATCTCTGTGAGGCGTTTCCCTAGCTTTCAGGAAAAGCACTAGCTTTTGCTTGAAGACAGGCATTTCCAAGTGTGGTGGAAGAGGTTTAAGCATACACTCACTGCACTCATTTCTTTTTTAGCCAGAGAATGAGTGTTGAAATAATTTCCTCCACATTTAGGCTGAAGACAAAAGCCCCCTTCATGGATGAAGGGAGTCCCATGCATGGGAAGGGAGCCCTGGGACAATGGGGCTGGCCTTGTTTCTAAGATGACACAGTTTCCTTCACAGATGTTTATGAGTTTGGCAAGAATGTCTAAGCTGAGGGAGCCAGCTTTGCAGGTTTCCCCAGCTCAGACATCCCATGCCTAATACTCGTGTTAGTCAAATGAAGCAGTGCAACCTTAAGGGCAAGGGCAGCAATGTGTCCCACTGATCTTTTCTATGCATGGACTTTGTTCATGTGGGTAATCCTTGAAGGGAAGCTAGACATTCTAAGTATTGTAGAAGTGGCTTGAATATGCATTTTCTGCCCTAAGAACAAATGCCTCCACTGCATTCTGAGACATGTTCAAACCATGCCTACCTGCTCCACTTATGAAAGTCACATAGGGCCATCTTTCACAGTACCCACCCCCAGCCTTCAGCCCAGACCTGAATGTGGGTAGCAACCAGTACACCTAAGGAAAGAAACAGAAGCCTGAGCTAACAATGGGGATTGTTGCCAAGACTGCTGGTGTCACAAAGGTACTGATGCCATCCCCTTATAACACAGAAACAGATAAGAGGAAGAGGGGAAGGAAACAGGAGTAGACTAAAGGGGCTCTTGATTGTGGGCACAAGGGCTCCATAGGATGGAGAGAGGGAGGAAGCAGGAAACAAGGGAAGAAAAATTATGCAGTTCAACAACTACACAAACCCGCTGGGAGACTGGGAATGCAGTGTCATCAAGTGTGCAGAATGATGTCCACCATTATCTCTTCTCTTGATCTAATTCTGTGAGATGCTGTTGAGGACCTGAGTCAGTGTCTAATATTAAGAAAATATAGAATCTGAAGTTTAATCTAAACTAAAGAGAAATCCTGTTGGCTCAGCCTCCTCTAATTGGGGTTCCACCCACCTTGAGGAACTCATTCACCTGGCATTTCAGATGACTGGGGACGCATTTATATTACTTCAGGTTGTGCACTATCAGCCTGCACCCCTTTTTTACAACAGCAACAACATCAGCAGCAGGTGAAAACATGGGGTGGACCTTCTTGGTGGAAGTGCCAACCCAGATTGTGGACTTGAGAAACTCCGCTAGAACTCCCCTCTGCCTGTTTTTCCAGCATCAGGTAAAAACAATGTTTTTAAATTAGCTGGTGTGTGTTTTGCTGGTAGCAGCTGAGTAATTTTGCTTTATTGCTAGATTTTTTATTATTATTATTCAAAATTATAACAAGACATATTCTCCAAAAACGTATTATCCTTGTCCCCCCCCCATTTTTCCTCCCACCCCACCCCACTGACTTCCCTCAGTTCCAGTCTTTGGTTTCTCTAAGAATGCTGTTTTCTGCATGTTACACAGTTGTATAGATCCTCAAATTATTTAGCTGATTATTATCAATAAAAAGTTTGTGAATGTTTATTCAAAGCCAGCCAAGGAGTCCAGTTCGCTTTGTTGTGTCTTCTGATACTTTGTAAAGGGTTCCCATTCATCCTTAAAGTCACAGTTATCCTTGCCCCACAGCTTATATGTCAGTTTTGCCAGTTCTGCATAGTCCATCAATTTTTCTTGCCATGATTCTTTAGTTGGGGTTTCTTCAGTCTTCCATCCTTGTGCTACCAGAACTCTCACGGCCGTTGTCGCATACATGAAGATGTTTTTCAACTTTTTTGGCATCTTGCTAGATTATTTTTAACTGTTTTTATTTTGAGTTGGAAGTTGCTTTGAAGGCTTCTTACATTGGGTGGAAGGGTGCGGAATATAAAATTTTATCTGAAGTCTGTTGTGAACAGGAAGGAGAATTCAGGACAGTGGTTGTGCAGTTGTTTGGATCCTAATCAGTCCTCTTCCATAAATGGGATTTGGGCCAACATTCCTCAGACAGCAGCTCCTTACCTCTCCATGTGCCTCCCTTCCAATACCACATGGCAAGGTGTTGAAGCTGCTGGGACTTTCAAAAGCAGTTTGTATTCTGGCATGATTCAAATTTAAACATTCAAAAATCCCACTTGTGTGCTGAAACCTTTGGGCAAGCCTAAAGTAATTCTTTAGATCACAACCTGTATTTTACACATTGTATTTTCTGCTTTAAGCTGGTAATTTGTACATAGCCAGCATGATTATATAGAGATTGCTCCCCAATTTGCTCACATTAATCCCATTACCCCTTTCCTCTTCTGGTACTCGTTTGGGTCAGGGACCTGTCTTATTTGCTTATGCTTCTTTGTAAAGTACTACATACCCTTGATGTCATGATACAAAAGAGAATACTGATCATCTTCCCCTAAACAAGTCCTGATGGAATTACTAGGAGCCACACAGATTCAGTATGGTAGTCTTTCCAACTTCCATTTATTTCTCTGAAGCTTGCAGAAGAGAACCTCCTGGGTGACTGTGTCCCATGTTAATCAGTTGAGAGGGGGCTGCTACCTCAGAAACCAAAATGTATTGGGCTGCTCCTGTGTATGCCATAAGTAGGACGAAACATATGGCAAAAGTGGAAACTAAAAGTGAGCTGGAGCATAAATGTAAATGTGTAGATATCCCAGGAGAAACATAACCAGAATAGATATTCAGCACAACATACTTTCTTAACAATAAGTAAGTTTTGATATTTGTGTATTAGTGTGATTTAAAAATTAACAACAAAAAAGTATTTAAACAAGATACTTACGTTGCATAAAAACACCTAATACTTTATAAGAAGGCTGCTCTTGAAACATACTAATCCCCCTTCCAATATGTGTTTTATGTGATTTGGGGCCATATTTGAAAAACAATTCTTGTAAATGCAATTCACAATTCTAGCAGAAAATTACATTTTGTGTTTCTGTAATGATCCCATGAGTTCTTTTTTGCATAAATCCTTTCTTCCACTTTGAGATACAAATCTGTTTTACTGAAGACAAAATGCATTTTCAGCTGAAAAAATGTAAATTAATTTTCTTAGAAAATTCCTCTGTGGGCCCTAAGTTCTGAAATATGAGGATCACTGGTGTTCTTTAAGAAAGTGGTAATTTGAATTTTTACTACTATTAACTTTTTATTGGTAATTTGAATATTTTGCTATAATTACAAATTCCCTTTTTATCAAGGATATAGGCTGTGTTTATCAGCCCTGTTGCATTGTTCATTGCTGACGTTTGGAAAAAGTAGCAATTTGTATGTGGCTTACAAATTTGTCATGGACAATTTTCTGTTAAGTATAAGAATCAATTCCATAACTACTTATGCATCTGAGAAGCCTGAATTTATAGTAAAATGTCATGTCTCCATTTCTTATGGATTTCATTGTACCTTTTAAAAGAAAACCTAGTTCTTTCAGAGAAGTTCCTTGCTGTTCTGCACTGATAAAATCATTTCAGCTGGCAGAAGTTCCATCCCAAATCTGAGCCCTCCTCAGTGCACAGCGCTTTAAGTGGAATGAAACGCTCCACTTTTCTATGTATTGTTTGTGCCAAAGAAGCCTTGAGTTCGAGCACATTTACATCTGTTTTGGGTAATTCTCTGCATATGTTCCAAAATGTAAGTTATCCATCTTACCCAAGAAACAGCATTTGTTGGAAACAGTTTGCCAATTGGAAACTCGATTGAATTTGTTCTATCATGCTGAGGCTTCATTTGAGGTCTGAAATATGTTCATCTTTGTTCCTCCAGCTGTTTTACCATTCTGAACCAAAAGCTTTTCCTACAGCCTAAGTCCTCAAACTTGCTATGCCAATAAGTTGTCATAAGACATCAAATTATGCTCACATTAGATGTTACTTTATGCTAAGGAAAACTTGGCTCAGCAGGGACTCAATTGACCTCTTGTGTTTATCTGCCTGCCTAGGATTGAAAAAGTGGCGTTGGGCTTGTTAAGCACCTGGTAGGCTCCAGAAGGTAGACGTTTGGCCTGAGTTTGCAGTTGCTGAGTCTGCTGAGACGCAAAGGAATGGAGTGTGGGAGAGTAGATGAGGGCTGAAGAATCTGTGTCTCTTTCAGTGCTGCTGGAGTGTAGCTCCCATCACTTCTGACCATTGGCTGACCATGCTGGCTGGGGTTGATGGCAGTGGTAGTTCAGCAACAGCTGGAAGGCCACAGGTTCCTCACCCTGAGGTGCATTATGACAGGGTAGGTTATGTAACCCAGGGATACCTGTGGAGGCTACTGAGCTAGTCAAGAAGAAAAACTGGACAATGCCTGATAGGCAACAGGGTGCCTGTGTAGCAAAATAGCAAATGTTATCAAGGCAAGCCAAAGAAAGCCAGCCTACTTGAACCTCACCTTTCAGTTTAGATTTTACTCAGTCTTATGGAGACCCATTAGAAAGATGCTAAAAGATATACTATATGCTATCTTTAAGACCAGGGGAAGTTTTGGAGTTGCCTGGTTAGCTTAAATGGCTTTGTCACAGAAAAGGGGGCAACCAAGGTACAGAAGCTTATGCCTTTTGTCTAAAATGGTTGTTGCACAATCCTCAAACTGACCTCAGTGGATACACTGCTATTAGTTCATTCATGTAGGCATGCTCTTTTTTTTTTTTTTTAAAGTGCTCATTGCTGCCTGGAAGGACCTTTATGGACATGTTCCTTTGTCTTTGGGCAGCTTCTTGCTGAAATGGGGATTTAGGTGTTCTTTATGATACGATCCTTTGGCTCCTAAGCTGTAAAGAGGCATTTGCTCTTGTGCCTTTCAGTTTTTGTCCCACGAGAGCTTATCCATGAAACCCTCCACAACAGAGTCAATTCTTCATTATGTCAAATGAAAACAAATAATAGCCAGGTGTTCTTTTTAAAAAATGTATTTTTATTAAAGACTTTCTTGATTTACAAAAGTATGTGTAATGTCTCTCTCTCGTATTTTTACCATGTAACATTTTTACAAATCAGTTTCATTTGTTGAGACATTAGCAAGAAAATGGGGAAAGAGGTGGGGGGGAGATGGGGGGGTTGGGTGGCGATGTTTCTATTTTACTTAATATATGTAGGGCTTGGCGTCAGTGTTGCTTGTGCAGGTTCTCTGCTGTTCACTTGTGTTCCTTTGGTGGTGAGAGAGGTTGGGGTTGCCCTAGGGTGTGGTTGTTTGTTTGTGATTGGCTGTGGTGGTCTTTGTTTTCGTGTGTGAGTGGGGTGGGTGGGTGTTTTGGATCAGGGGAGCCATACTGATGGCATCTTCTTCTGTTTGTCCCCGTGTCAGTTTCAGTTTATTGGTTAATTTTTCTAGTAAGGCTGTTTCCCATACTGTTTGTACCATTGGTCCATGCTTACTCCTGACAGGTCTTTCCAGTGTCTGGTTATGATGTTTCTGGCTGCTGAAAGTAGGCGGGTTGTGAGTTCTTTGTGGTGTAAATGGGCATTATTGTCTTGGAAGATGTTTAGTATGGCCAATTCTGGGGTGATTTCTAATACTTGCTTAGTTATTTTACATAATAGCCAGGTGTTCTGAAGTCTCCACATTACTACAGACTCCTCCAAATGTCTGCTACTTCTGCTCACATTTCATCTTAAGACTAACTCTTAAGGGAATTGGATACATTAATGGACAATGAGATTATTAGTGGCTATTAGCCACACTGGCTGTGTACTGCCTCCAATACTGCAGTAGGCCTCTGATCACCATTTGCCGGGAATCACAATGGGGGAGGTTGCTATTGTGCTCATGTGCTGCTTGTTGGCTTCCCATAGACATGTGGTTAGATACTGTGAGACCAGGCTGCTGGACTTAAATGGACGTTTGTTCTGGTCTAGGAGGGCTGTTGTTATGTCTCACTCCTGTGTAACACATGGGATGGTGGTGACTCATGTTTACATTTAAGGGTATATGTCCAAGTTGCTTCTGGCTCTTTGCTAAAACTAGCAAATCTCACTCTCAGTTTTGGAGCTGGGCTGGGAGATATGCCTGCAGTGATTGATAGAGGGAAGTGGGAAGGAGTCACAATTCCCTCACCTATATGACCTTTAGTGCTCTGCCCAAAACCCCTCCTGCTATTTCTTGAAAGTTTTCTTCCCCTGTGAGAGAGTTTGATTTTTCTGCCATTTTCTCAGGACATTTCAGGGTTTCTTTAGAATTTTGGTAGAAGTGGGGTTGAATTTATCTTATCACTGCAAGATGGCCGTGGGTGGGCTTGTTTTTCTCTTTCCATTAGTTATTTCTCCAGCACTGTGCAGCCTCCCCAGCTTTCTGGAAAAAAATCCCATAGGAGAAGTTACCTCACGTATCTTTCCCCAAGCTTCAATTGAAGCAGGGGAAATTGGCTACTGAGTGCCTGAGGCTGAGATCAACATAGTTGCCAAATTTGTTTTTAAGCAAAGTCCTTCCTTTTAATTTTTTAAATGAAATACACTGATTTCTTTAAAAATAAAAAGACTTCAGTTTTAAAAATTCCACTGAACTTCTGCCAGGCACAGCAGTAGATACCTTCCTCACTTCCCGCTCTTCCAGGAAAACCTAGCTGAGGACATCATGGGGTTTTCAGAAAGTGTAGGAACCCGGGAAGGCTGCAAAGTGCAGGCTACCAGAGATAATGATTTAAAAAATGAAATGAAGGATGCTCACACACACACCCCGACCTCTCTAAAAGTAAGGAAAGTACAGTGGTACCTCAGGTTAAGTACTTAATTCGCTTTGGAGGTCCGTACTTAACCTGAAACTGTTCTTAACCTGAAGCACCACTTTAGCTAATGGGGCCTCCTGCTGTCGCCGCACCGCCGGAGCACGATTTCTGTTCTCATCCTGAAGCAAAGTTCTTAACCTGAAACACTATTTCTGAGTTAGCGGAGTCTGTAACCTGAAGCGTATGTAACCCGAGGTACCACTGTACACACAAAAACCTGCACTGCAACATGAGATTTTACCAAAATTTTCCCTCCTCTTTGATAATTTTTGAATACAACTTATTTTCTCATAAATTACTGGGCAGTGGTCAAAACCAAAAATAAGCACGGTGCTACTTTTGATGTAAAAATTCAGCCCAAACTCTTTTGTTTGTGAATGGAGTAGATGTCAATAAATAAAAATTGCTTTCCCTGTTGCATCTGTTTTGGCTAAAAGGCACAGGTCAGATTTCCATGAAGGTTTTGTAATAAAGAGTGTCTAAGGCAAAGGAGATTATATGGTATTTTAGTTTGGTTTGCTTTCTTGTGTTAACCCTGTGATCATAGCAAAATATGTGGCAGAGTATACCAGGAGTATGTGTGGGAGGTCTGTTGTTCTCAGTATGTCGGTGATGATGTGGCATGCCCCTTGGGAAGAGAGGCCCCAAACACCCAGTGACTGCCAGATCAGGGAGTGTTTAATGTTTCTGTGTGAAGATTCATGGTTTTGAATGTGTGCAGTGTTAAGTGCTGGGTAGTAGATTCCCCCCCCCCCCCGTTTCCCCCACTAAAGTTACCACAGAAGTTAAAAAAAAATGCTAGGCCTATCCTTCACTTAGCCTTTCCTTTTTTTATTTTTTAACAAAATGAAAAATACGTAGAGCAGTTGTCATTTGTTAAAGTGTAGCAGAAAGAGCGAAACAGGCCAGTGGATGCTTCATCAAGAACACTCATTCAGAATGATGAATGTGGCTAAACACACATTTGTTCGTAAAACTTGCAGAGTGGATGAGCATCATTAAGCATGAGAAATAGGTGCAGCATGCTGGGGAGAGAGTGGAGCAAACAGATGTTGTGAATTTTCGCAGGCATCCTTCATCCACCAGTCCATCATTAATATAGTTGAAGGTGATCCTTTCTTTTATTTAATAAGCACAAACAAAGAGCATGCGCTGTGCTAGGACTGCTGAATATACGGTTTTCTAAGGGGGAGGAAGGCACAAAATGCAGATAGATGGGCTACTTTACTCAGGGTGGTGGTAGTAGTGGATCATCAGAATCCCATCAGATACTTTGGTGGCTCACATCCCCACCCCCTTCTTGTCTTTACAGCTTGCCTTCCAGCAGCAATACTCTTTAAGCAATTCACGTAAAGAGTCTTAAAAGTAAAATACATTATTTAAAAAGTAGAATCAAAACTATGAACGTATAAAAGCTGACAACAAAAGTCATGACTTGAGTAGTTGAAAAACCAAGTCTCAGCCTCCTAAACCTCAGTGGAATGCCATGGTTTTCAACCATCTCCATAAAGAGGAAACAGAAGCTACCATTCTGACCTCATAAAGGGAAAAGTTCCGTAATTCTTAGGCCACCATAGAAAAAGCCCTGCTCCTAGTTGAATAGCAGTTTGAAAGCCTTTCGTTACAGCAGAAGTCTCAGATCTGGTTACCATTGAATGTGCACCGGATCTACTTGGTATGTTGAATAAATGGGGAATCTATATGGGGAACTATGGATTATTGACTATTAATTAATTTCTCTACCGCTTAATATATTAAAAATAATGTTAAGTGGTGTACAAAAAAGAAGCAACAACAGACAACTTAAATAATTACGATGCATTATCTATTCTCAGAACTGATGTCGGGTTCTACATTGACACTGAATTCTAAAATGGTATTAAATTGAATTGTTCTAGAGGTTTTGTTATAGGGCTCTAATATTTACTATGATCTAGCACAGAACCCTCATGCTTCATGTAGTATTTTACTAAATCAAATTGTAGTTTACACTTGCCATTACAGCCTTGGATTCATAACATCAGTGTGAGATGATAAAAGTAATAAAATGATGAAGTATAATAAATATAGCCAGTACCTTTGCCACTTTTGTGCATACATTATGTGGTGGAACAAAATAGAGATAAAGTAGCCGCTCACTGACTTTGAATTCCCCAGTTTTGAAGCATTTAATCAAAGTTTTTAGTCATCCTGCTAGTACATCAGAATATATAAATAATGGAGTAGCTATAGCAACTCAGATATAATGACTTCTGATGTAGGGATATAAAGAAATGTACACAATGAGGTAACTGGGTATACTGGGAGAAACAAAGATGTGTGAGCTGATTCTTGTCACAAGCTTTTGTAGAGAATCTGCAAAAAAGGACACATACATACTGGAATCAGATGCAAGCAGTCTTCAGGTTTGTGCTCATAAGACCAATTCAAAACATCGCTCCATGAACTCCAAACACCTTGTGTTGAAATAAACCTAAAGATTAAATTAAAAAAATAGAGTTAAGTCCTATGTCCATTTCTACCAATCTCATTACTGTTAGAGGAAAGGCTCCTTTGAGTAAATCATTTGCCTTACTTCGCTTTTCTTGAGCCCTGAAGTAAAATCTTTCCTGAACAATGTATTTTGCATGGGGAAACAAATCAATAGTTTTAAGAATGATAATTGTATCTCCACAGAATAAGGAGAGGCAGATGTGGAAGGGAAAAACAATAACGTGCTACTGCCACTTACTCTTACTTGCTCATCTTCCTATTTTGTAATATAAATTAGAACTTCATTTGTTAAATTCCCAGCGGCTTTGAACTCTTACTGAAGAGTGGTGTGTTGTTAGGAAATATGCCAGCCATATTTAATTTTTCATACTGAAAATAAACTAAGTGATCTTTTTCAGTATCATATTCTGAGATGATACAAGTAGGGGAGGAACTTCAGTACAGAATCCCAAGAGAGTTAGTTCCGTCTATGGGTTTGTTACTCGAGCAGCAATGTGTGTTTGGCATTTCCATTTCGCAAAGCTCATTTATCCCTTTAGAATTTTAAGCCTGAAAACATAGCTGGACATTTAGAAAAGCAACCTCTGAAAGCATTGGTTTCTCTTTAGGTGGGATGTGTATTTAGGAAAGATGCCACAGTCCTAAAGCTGGATAACTCAGTTGGCTAGAGCATGGTGCTGAAATTACCAAGACTGCAGGTTCGATCCCCATAAGGAACAGCTGCATTGCAGGGAATTGGACTAGATGATTCTTAGGGTGCCTTCCAACTTTATGATTCCCAATCAGCAGTCTTTTCCTTGACCCCTGCCACAATATATGTTGGCATTGATTTTCTAACCAGTTTGTACTCTTTTCAAACTTTTCTATTTTTTTGAGTTGTTGGCACTCAGCAATTTAAGGTATGCCTAGCATACGTTATTTTCTGGATAAGCTGGGCTTTTATTGACTAAGTGTCTTCGTCCTGGTGTGTCCCTTTGACGATCGCCAGGGCACCTTCCAGGAATGTGCTCTGGCGATCTCAACCAGGGATGTGGTGGGGTAAAGCATCTTTGCCCCAGCATGTCCCTTTCATGAAGGTAAGGTGGCTCAGAAAACCATAGTTAACATTAACCACCACTGGATGTCCCAGCAAGTTGTGACAATGTAAAAATGGAAGTGAATGGTTCTGAGCACCTCCCTGGAGCTGTATCCGAGAGGGAGTGGGGAACAGAAACTCTGCTTACTTCTTAAAAAGGTAAAGGTAAAGGACCCCTGACAGTTGAGTCCAGGTGCGAACAACTCTGGGGTTGCAGCACTCATCTTGCTTTATTGGCCAAGGGAGCAGACAGTTTTTTTCAAGTCATGTGGCCAGCATGACTAAGCAGCTTCCGGCGAAACCAGAGCAGCGCACAGAAATGCCGTTTACCTTCCCACTGTAGCACTACCTATTTATCTACTTGCACTTTGATGTGCTTTCGAACTGCTAGGTTGGCAAGAGCTGGGACCGAGCAACAGGAGCTCACCCCATTGCGGGGATTCAGACCTTCTGATCGGCAAGCCCTAGGCTCAGTGGTTTACAGCACAGCACCACCCACGTCCCTTTACTTCTTGGTGATTTCTGAGCCTTCTTCAGGCAGCCCCCACCCACTGACAGCGTTCTGAGTGGCTTGTCTCCCACCTCATACGTAGCCTGGCATACTGCCGGCTTGCTCCTTTTAGAAATAGGGTGCTGACTAGATGGATCCTTGATCTGATCCAGCAGGGCTGCTCTTACATTCTTAATTTGCTTCTGTTGAGATACATTATTTGTCCCTTTTTAACCGGTGGGAACTGAATGGCATTCTAAGGGGTCAGCCCCAGTCCTCTGGGTGCTTTAAAGGTCACGTCAGGCAACTTGAACTGCACACAGTAATATAGAGAGATCCAGAAACCTTGAATGCACACTCTTGCAATCATATACTATCCTCTGAATCACATGTTTTCAACCAGGTGTCATACTATGAAATACCACCAGCTGTGGAACACCATTCAAAGTCACAAATGTCCCACATATTAAACACCTTAGAAATTATATGTACCTGGCAAAGATCGGGACAGACTCTATACATATGTTGCAGGGATTTTCTTCTTCTTCAGCATCCGCTCAGGGTACTTGGAGGACAGGCAAAAACTATTATGTTAAATTGTGCTACCTATACCATCAGCTTTTGTCTTTGCTAAAGCTGCCAGTTTTTATAAACAACTGAAGACAGAAAGGGTTTACTAAGAATAATGTTGAAGCCCAAAAGAATCCTACAGCCTATAAATCTTAATAGAGGTTCTAAGATTCCAGTGGGCTGCATATGTCTCTTTTACCCAGCCTCACTCCATCTTGGCTCCCCTGTGATGACTACAATTTTCTTGAAACAAGAAGCACAGTGACTTGAATTTACTCCTGGCGCTATTTGCCTACAAACAGGAATACATGCATATAACCTATGCAAATCAATAAAAACATGTCAAGACCCCTTAGATCGCAGTACTCTCCTAAAATGCAATTTATCATGCTGCAAATGAGAGCAAGAGACTAGGTAACAAATAGTGTCTGATCGTTTAACTAGCACCTGTTGTCATGCATTTGAAAACTGCATTTTTTATTTGACGTACAGTAAATTGCATTTTCATATATATGGAATGGAAGTGGGACCTGGGGATGTACACATGCAGGCATTTATGGACATTATGAAGAATAGAAGTTATATAGCACTACCCCTTTTTAAGTACTGGAATTAAAACGAAATATATTTCTCTGTGCATTTGTTGGACACAAAAGGTAAGTTCAGGGAGTGTGTTTTAGAGGTCATCTGTTTATGGCCCTTTCTATAAGAACAGCTGCAGTATGTTTTGTTTTGCAAAACACTCCCAACACATTAACCCAACAGTATTTACTACAAATTGAAACAAGCTGTTTTGCACTTAACTCCTGGGGGTGGGTGGAGGGCAGTGGGGGACAGATGACAACTTGGTAAGCTTGCCTTCCTAACAAACAAGTTGTGGATAAATGAGATTTGTTCAGATTAATTTCAAGGTCTCACCTTACAACCTGTAATGTTTTACTGTGTTGAATAATGTCTAGCAATTGGTGGAAGCACAACAATTGGTGGAAGCACAACAATTGCAATGTAACACATGTGAAGAGTCTCTCTCTCTCTCTCTCTCTCTCTCTCTTTCTCTCTGGTTCCCCAGTCATTAGTGGCTGCTCTGGCTGTTGTCGTGAAGGGAATCACTTACAGACGTATATTATTCCCTTCCCTGTCTACACTGACTTGTGTGTTCCAAAGAACAACAATATTGCTTACCTCTGTAAATTTGAGCAAGGTACCAGTACTTGCTGGCATTGAGGTACATTTTTTTTTACACCACTGTCAAGGGACTCCATGTCCAAAGGAAAACTGCAAGACATAGGAGGCATGGGTTGGGCTCACAACCACAGCAATAATCAGTGGAATTTTTTTAATACACTTATATTACTCAGTAGCATGTATCTGAATTCACAAAGGCCCCAGTCCAGAGTTTAGCAAAGAAATCTATGTGCACAGCTCTTTCTTTTTCTAAATACCCTCCTTCTGCAAAGGTAGGGGTTACCTGTTCCCATATAGACTCTCCTCCCTGAAAGAGAGGGGAGGGGTTGTGGTCGGGAGCCCGAGCTCCGCCTAGCAGGGGGCGTGGCCCCCTGCCTCCAGCTTACCTGGCTGGCGCTCACGCCCCCTCAGTGGCCACCCAACCAGGTGCCGTTGAGGGGGCGTGTGCAGCAGCCTTTTGCTGCAGCGACAGCCTTTCCCCGGCCTCATTCTTCGTCGTCGCCTCCTCGCGAAGTCACCCACCCTCCACTCCCTTTAGTTAGGGCCTAGGTCATTGGCCTTGCTATGGACCTTAGGTTGGTCGCCCCGGTTGCCTGGGGGGCCTGGTAGGAGTTTTTCCACTTGGCACTAGGCTATTTGGTTTTTTCGCCTACCTCGTAGCAATCGTCACAACTTTTGCGGTATTGGTGGGTAGGTTAGGCATTGGAATAATGTGTTGTGGTGTGTCGAAGTGCTAGGTGTGGCCATCGCCTATGCCTTCAATTTTTTAGGGGTATTCCGTTAAAGGAATCTGGGGGTCGTGTATCCGTCCGATGCCTGCTTGGCGGGAGGCCTTGGCACGACCCTCGGTGACAACAGGGGTGAGCCTAGAGTTGGATTAGCTTCGACAGGCTCCACCTACTGGTGAATAACCCATCGTCCAATGCCTAAGCCAATACCTTTTCCATTGCTGTAACCAATAAAGTTGTGGCCTTTTCTTGCCCATTAACCATATATCACGTGTCCTTGTGTCTTTATTTCACCACACGGGGGTCGGGTCCTCGAACCACAAACACCTGTTACCAATGTATATTGTTATTATTTTTAATTTTGGTCTTTGGTATTAGCGATGAGTCACAGCAGAGTTCTGACTGCTGTAGGAGAAATGAAGAAAATATATGGCGATGAGTCTAGGTGCCACAAGGGAAACTCTTGATGCTTAGTACTTTCAGATAAAACTGTAAATATCAGTGATGGGAGAATTCTATATTTGACAAAACACGAAGTCCCAGAAAAAGACCTCGACTCTATTTTCATTACCTGAGCTCTAATGCAAGAAGCACTAAGTGTAGTGGAATGGATTTGCTGACCACGACTGTTGCTATTAGTAGAGTACAAAGGTAAAGTGTAAGTGAAATTTATTTTAGGCTTGAGTGTCAACACAGACATGAGGTAGGAGGGAAAGTACTTTAAAATGTGCATTAATAGCAATAAATTGATAGCAGCTTGAAGGTAAACAGGTTTTCAGAATGTGTTCATGCTTTGTTTTTACTAGTAATGAAATGTAAATTGGGATATGGTGCAGAAAAGTATGCCAAGTAGTGGGTTTTATTTCAGCTCATTAGTATGATGAGCATGTTTTGTTTACATGAATAAAACTCTTGTGGATGTTAATCCAAATGGGTACTTAATCAGTTTAATATGTCCATAATTATTCTTTGGCAAGAAAAACGCTACTTTTACCCTATAAAACATGTCCTTTTGTTTAGATATTAATGTTTTAAACTCATCAGATAATTTCTTATATTGGTATTTTGAGTTCACTGTAAAAATTATTGCATGGATAATAAAATCTCAGTCAGCTGTCTTGTTGGCTAACTACTTTTATGTGAAGATAATATGGTTTGGTTTGGAGCCACTTCTCTCCTAGGTTGTACAACAAAATATCAAATTCTTGTGATTTGCATTGGTTTTCGAAAGGGTTGAATTGCTTATGATAATTTCCAAGAGGTGCCTGGGAAACTTTTTAGAAAATGGGAATACATATCTATTATATAATATAGCATTGCTAGATTTAAATATGCCCCCCCCAGCAGCATTTCCATTTCCTGTTTGGAAAACACCACCACCTTCCCACTTCTCATTTGTGTAATTGTTCTGGATGCCATGCTTTCTTCTGTTAGGTCTATTTCATTGTTTTGTGTGCTGTACTCCACTTTTGTGCCTCTTTCTTTGTGGAATCCATGGCATCTGTTTCTCCTATTTGGGACCTACTAATGATGGACTGTTTGTCCAACTTGTCTTGGTCCTGAACTCGGAATCTTTTGCTTAGTTGTGTTTTCAACTATGCAGTATCATAGTGTACTACCAGTTGTTCAGTTAGGCTATAATCAGTGTTGGAGTTCCATTACTGAGTTTTTAAAATTCTTTTGAATGTATTTTCCAAGCTGGTGCCCATTCCCTAGTTGTGTCAGTGTGTGTTGGTAACCTGAGTGGCTAACAAGCATCAGAAAAGTGTGCACAAAATTTGAACAGATAGTTAACTAGCCCAGTCATCTCCTTAATGGCTCTCACCTTCTCCAGTTCTGGCCATAGTCCTAGTGAGATCAATAGACAATAGATGTCCAATATAGGGTACTTTTGTCAGCATTGAGTTTAATGTTCTTCTCCCAACATCTGTGGACAGTTGTTGCAGTTAGCTATCATGAGCCCGTATTATCTCTTCCTTATCATCCCTTTTTCTTATGACAAGAATATGCTCAACCACAATCTTGATGCCCCAGAGCCCTTCCAGTACCTGGTTCAGCTTCTATGGGAAAACTGAAAATCAGCTAGGCTGATTCCCATGGGCATTCATAGCCAGTGGTTCCTGCTAAAGGATGTGGTTATCAGTGCCAAAATCTGTTCTTGACATTGCAGACAGTAAACACTTTTGCTCTAGACTGGTCAGGTAGTAGTAGTACATCCTCACTTGTTGGCAGTGGGTAGCGACTTTGTTTTTAGTCACCTATTGAGCAGTTTTGAATCAGTGCAAATTCTCAGTTTTCATTATGGCTTTGGTATCACTACTAGGCTGCTGATCCAGTCAGTGCTTCTTTCAATGATGTCTTTCGTCTGCAGTTTTGTTGATTCTTGGCTCCAGAAGGGCTACCTTCTTCATTTTGGAAGTCATTCTGGTTGCACCTTTAGAAATAATGAGACCAGTGCGATTTTGCCATTCTGATATTTCTGCTCAGTAGATTAAAAGGAAGGATGTTACAAGTAGCTCCACAATCTATTTGGGATTTTATAGGTCCTTGTTCTAGCATCATTGCTGCAAACATGGCTCACTTGTTCCCCAGTTTTTTCCTTTCCTGTGAGTCTGCAAATTAGCCAAATTTACACATAAGATTCATCTGTAGGCTCATCACTACATCGTCACTTCATCGACTGGGTTCCCCACCCCTTTTAGCTGGGTGACTGTAACACTGATCCCTGAAATGTTTCTGCTTTCCACATCATTTACCTTCTTTCCCATAGGCTCTTTCACAGAGTGGTTTAACAGTAAGTCCCTCTGCATGGGGAATTCTGGGAGTTATATCGCTGGAAGTGGAAAGGGAAGAGTTGGGGGTTGTTTTTTTGCAAGTACTGCTGGGAAGAAGGAGCAGGGAAAGGGGCAGGACTGCATGCACAATTGCTGGGAGAGGTTGCACCAAGAGACCAGGGAGCATGGCTGCTCTGGACCCAAGCTTGCTGGAGCTGTGAGGGGAGCAACAAGAGACACTCTTTGGGTGTAACATTCTGCACCCTCCATGATGAAGGCTTTAGATTCTAAATATGTGTAAATAAACCATAGTTCATAAAGACACTAGGCTCCATTGTGCCTCATTTTCCCCAAGGAAACACAACCCCTGGTTATGTGCCAAGACCCATGGATTTCCTTGCTACCGCTTGGCAGAGATTGGGGTGGCCTGTAACAATATAGTTACATACATGGGGATCAGCACAGTCTCCTTATAAGTGTCTAATCAGATGTTCTGATCTAGCCGCTTGCCAAGCTCTCTGCCCTGAAAGCACCCTTAATATATTTTTAGACTATCCATATTGAAAATGGAAACCTTGCATGATCACTGTCTAGCCAAATGTCAGGTGAGAGGTCTTCTTTTCATTGTTATATGCCTTATGTATTGTGTTTATATTCTTCCTGTACTTGCTTTGTTATAGAATAATTAACAAATGCAGCATTCATTTGTAATGCCATGAAAATGCTGTGAATTAGCAAGCTTTGCTTCTTTTTCTTTTTCCTTAAAGTGTTGGAGGCCCCAAACTGTTCTTACTACTTGTTCTGAAGATAAATTAGTGTCTTCTAAATAATGCAGTGAACCCTAATTCTCTTTGATTAGTATCGAGTTAGATGATAGCGACCCATTGAAATTGGTCATCAGCATAAATAATGAGTGAATGAACTGATAAAATGCAAAGTCGCCAGCCATCATAAATCAAATGAAATCCACTTTCTCTGGAAGTCACTGAAATTAGAAGTCCATGCTCCTATTAATTATTTTGCCTTCTGAAGACGACAGTGTTATAAATCAGCCTTGAAAGGCACTTCACTTGCGAAACTGAAGGAGTAAGCTTGCCTGCAAATTGTTTTGTATACTCACCTAATTGTTTCTTAAGTAATCCACCTTTTTATAACATGGCTGCTGAACAGCTAAAAGTACCAAATTGGGCAGATTAACAAAAGCAGTGCATGACCTACATTTCTATGTGCTTTTAGGATAACGGGATACCCCATCTCTTCCAATAGGTGCACTGCAACTATTTCCTATAGCTTTGTTAGATTGAGGTACTGGTAGCTGGTGTTCAATTTATACTTCTGAATGTTTCCATCTTTGATTGAACATCACAGTAGCCTTTGGGGCTCCTCAAAGAAGAGGATATATTCAAGAGACAGGGAGAGAGAAAGGGTGCGTTGCTAGTCCCTCTACCTTTTTTGACACTTATAAATTTAACTATTTGCAGCTGTCCAAATAACTATCAATTTCTCCTTTGGTTTAGTTATTAAATGCTTTTAAATATATATGAGTGTTTAAAGAAACAACAGAAAAAGGGATTACAAATTGAGAATTTTAATTTAACTCATTTCAAAATCCAATTAGTATTTATCCAAACAACACTTTCAAGCATCTCATATCACTTCTGGGTGAAGTTTGGATCAAAGTGTTTCTGAAAAATTGATGGAATAACTTTGTGTGGCTAGAGTGGAAAAACAGTAACAACTAGAGGCTTCCATGGCAGGCTGGCGGCCATTTAGCCAGAGCCCAAACAAAGATTCTACAGGACAAACTGTACCTGCTGCATTCCGTAATATATGGTTGTCGTAATGTTTTCCTTCTTATTGATATTAGCAACTTTCAGTCTCTCTTCAATGTTTGTATGAATGTTACATCACTGTTACTGTTTGGGTTGGGGAAAGGGAGATGGAGGGATGGGGGGACGTTCAGTTTGTATTGATGACATAAAAATCTGAGAAAGCTATTAAGTTTATATACATTTTCTGTAGTGCTTCTGTGCTTCATACAACCCACAAGGCATTTTTTGTTTCCTTCCTCTTTTTATTCAGCCCCACAGACATTAGAATCCCAACAATGTTAGCTTACTTGTTTCAAAGTTTCTATTCCCCCAGGCTGCACAGGTATGCTTGGACACATTAAGGGAGAAAAGTTTATAAAAGTCTGAAAGTGGGAGATGTATAAAAAGAACTTCCAACTTTTTTGTTTGTTTCTCTCATGAGTATTTCTTACCAAAGGAAACGAAGACTGAGTGGAAAGGTTCTTTTGTTACTTTGTAGTGCACAGAACGTCTGTGTGCATAAACTCTGTAACCCATTTTTTTGGGTGTTTTACTAAACTTACTGGAATGAGTCTGTTTTGATGGGAAGGTATCTTTTCATACTAGTTCACAGCTGGCATATCATGAATTCCAAATAACAATGGCCACTCATCAGATGAGTCATTTTGTCTTATATGCCTCCCCATTTAATGGATAAAGAGGTCAGAGCCATTTTGGGTAAAGAAAGCTAGACAATCTCTGCAGCTGTACCCAAGCCCAAGACTGTTACAGATTTATAAATATAGCCTCAGCTATTGGTAGTTGAAGGTAATCACTCTTGCAAAGTTGCATTGTTTTATGTATATCAATATCTAAATAAAAGGGTTTTGAGCCAGCTGGACTCTTGAGCCCTTCAAAGTCTAAATCCTCTTCTTCTTGCACTAATTGAAAAGGCGGCAGCAAATAATCAGCTTCTGTTTCCTGTCAGGCCAATTTGAAACAGAGTTTTGTAAAAACATTCAGACAAAGAAAAAATCCAAACGGGTGAAGCAGAGAGGGTTCCAAATTGCAGCAGGTACAGTAAAAACAAACAAACAAACCCCATCTAATGCTTGGTTTATTCTTTGTGGGTTTATGGTTATCCATGCAATTTGGTACTTAGCAAAAGGAGTGATTGATTTTAGTGTTTCCAAAGCCCACTTCTCACAGCACAGTATGTGTTCACTGTAGTATTGATTGTGTAATAAATGAGAGGAAAGGGTTTTTAAAAGATGGCGTCCTGCCAACTTGAGCAGGGGAGGGGGAGAGGAGAAAACAGAAAGATTTGGGTTGAACTCTAGAAATGGAAGACATGCTAAAGTTATGTGTTTGGGGTTTTTTGGATTTATTTCAGTGGGGTGGGGTGTCAGACATTAGCTGTAACAGAAAGAACATGTGGTTGAGTAGTAAACAAGCAAAAGTTGAAATCAATACAACACAACATGGCTGGGTTCGCACACATGGTAAGGCAACCTATGGTTTTCCTAGGACCATGTGGACATACGACTTCCCAAAAAGGAGCTCACAGTTGCTTTGCTTCTCCCTGCAACTTTTTATGCCTATGCCACACAGAGCCAAGCCAACATTTGGCTTAGTGTGTCATCCAAACCCATGCTCATGATTCAGTTCTTTCCTCACTAACCATGAGCTGTGGTCAAAGTTTGTTATTGTTCTACGTCAGTTTTCTGTTGAACCCTGACTGTTGAATTCACCTTCACACGTGTGTTGGTAGCTTAACTGATTTATTTACAAGGTTATATACAGCTGTGGGAGGTGGGTGGCGCTGTGGGTTAAACCACAGAGCCTAGGACTTGCCAATCAGAAGGTCGGCGGTTCAAATCCCCACAAAAGAGTGAGCTCCTGTTGCTCGGTCCCTGCTCCTGCCAACCTAGCAGTTCGAAAGCACGTCAAAGTGCAAGTAGATAAATAGGTACCGCTCCAGTGGGAAGGTAAACGGCGTTTCCCTGCACTGCTCTGGTTCACCAGAAGCGGCTTAGTCATGCTGGCCACATGACCCGGAAGCTGTACGCCAGCTCCCTCGGCCAATAAAACGAGATGAGCACCGCAACCCCAGAGTCGGTCATGACTGGACCTAATGATCAGGGGTCCCTTTACCTTTACCTTTATACAGCTACATCATAGGGTTACTAACACTGGCCCACACAGAATTTCTCCTAGTATAAGAGATGAGAGGAAAGAAGTATTCTGCAGGCTAGAGTGTACTTAAGGGGACAGTACATGCTACACAATCAGTGACTGGGGTGGGGTGGGGGAAACTTGATAGAAGATAAAACAGATTTATTACAGTATGTGTGTTAAGAAACATAACAGCATGAATGATCAGAACAGGAGCAAAGGGTTTTTGGATCTGGAGGGTGATTTGTATATTTTATCCCCAACCAAATTTATTTCTATAGGAGAAGAAATTAACAGGTATTCCCCCGCTCCTCCCCCCTTCATATATATATGTTTGTGTGTGCACATGCAAGCACACAGGCACCAAATGATCTTCAGCAAAATAAAATGGAAGATCAAGGGAGTTGCAGAAGCTGATAAAGAAAACAAGGGGTTAAATTTTTAATACATTTTTGTTCTCATCTTTCTTTTTTTTAAAGCCCTTGCATGTAAATATATATATTATGTATGCTGAGTATAAAGATAGCTCTGTCCTACCATATTGATTTATTAGATTCTCTGACATTTTAGTTGTGGTCGTTATGTTATATTTATGAGATGAATGTTGGATTCCCTCATTATGTTATCCTCATTTATTTTACATACTTTTATGGCTGGTTGTGCTCAGCTTTACATTTAAAGCTTTATTGCGGCTGTTAGTGTGGAGGGGAGGGGGGGAAGCAAGTGCTTACGGATGGGGAATTTACATGTTTACTGTCGTAATCATGATTTATTTAATCTTTACATATAAATATAAGGAGTCTCCCCCCCCCCCCCGAAATAAAATATTAGTTGATTTCTAGGTCTGATCTTTCCCCCCAGTGGGGGATTTTCTGTTGTGGGTGAGGTTTTGTGAAAAGGAGTGTGTGTGTCTGAGAGAGGGCGGGGGGAGGTTATGGCAGGAAAAGCATGTTAAGGTCCAAAAATAAGCACTCTTTCCCAACAAGGTGTGCCTTTCTGACAATCAACCTTTCAATCATTGTACTATACAGCTTTCGTTGGAGGCTGCACTGAATTGAGTTGAAGTAGCTTAGTGGTAAAGCACATTTGCATGCAGGAGGTCCCAAGCTGAGGGCTGGCAAAGATTCCTGTCTACAGTGCAGGAGAGCTATTTCCAGTCAGTGTGCATAATACTGAGCTAGATGGGTCAATGTTCTGACTTGGAATGAAACACCTCCCTGTGTTCCCATTGGTGCAAATCAGGGAGGTCAGCCAGATAATGGCCAAAGGTATATATCTAATATTTATGTTGTTCTCAAATAGGCAATCCCCATGCAGCTGCACTGTGTTGCAGAGGTTTTCCGGGCATGTTCTAGTTTGGACGCACAGTCTGTGTGGCCCAAGCTCATAAAGCTTCACCACTGCAGCAGATGAACTGAAAACGTGTGCTAGAACACATCTAGCATCTCCCTACATCTCTGCATGACAAGGCAAGAGGGATAGTGGGGTTAAGGTGTCCTTTGATCTCTGCACTGAGGCACTCCCATGTTCCTTGATACACTGCCCACGTGTGATAGTTATGCGTATTTTCGTTGTTTTCTGAAACATGCAGAGAATAAACTTGCAAATTTCATTACACTAATGTTCCAAGGCATGGTGTTAAGTCAATTTTCATAAAGGTTTGCATGCCAAGGCTGCTATAGCTTTTTATACTTTGTTCACCCTGAAAACGAGTGTCAGCTAATTTGAACTAGGAGTACTGGGGTTGGAATATAGGGGATCAATAGCAGAACAGCAGCATTGATTTCTTTTCTTGGGGATCCTCTGTGACCTGCGTCACTTGTGCTGTGCAGCTGCCTTATAGACAAGGTACAGAAATATATTAGTTCGCCTTACCTTTTTTTCATCCCCTCCCTCTGACTTACTCAAGCTCAAATAGTAAGCCTTTTGGGGAATTGAAAGTTGAGAATCTTGTAATTTATTACCTACTCACCACTCCTCTTAACCCCATGAACTAAAGCACGCCAGGCACTCCTGTCTTCCACTGCCTCCCGCAGTTTGGTCAAACTCGTATTGGTAGCTTCGAGAATACTGTCCAACCATCTCGTCCTTTGTCGTCCCCTTCTCCTAGTGCCCTCAATCTTTCCCAACATCAGGGTCTTTTTCAGGGAGTCTTCTTTTCTCATGATGTGGCCAAAGTATTGGAGCCTCAGCTTCAGGATCTGTCCTTCTAGTGAGCACTCAGGGCTAATTTCCTTCAGAATGGATAGGTTTGATCTTCTTGCAGTCCATGGGACTCTCAAGAGTCTCCTCCAGCACCATAATAATAATAATAATATTATTCATCCTCTCCAACTAACTTGCTCTTGCTCAAATAGTAAGCCTTTTGGGGAATCGAAAGTTGAGAATTAATAATATTAATAACAAGTAAATGATTGTTGCTGCAGACAAACCACTAACTGTAACCAGGGTTTGTTTTTTGTTTTACAGCTCTTTGGCTTGTCTGGAGGAGACAAACCACAAGTCTGGGTTCAGATGACTTGCTAAGCCAAATCGTGGCTTTATCTCACAGCAGCACAACAGCAGCAGCAGCAGCAGCAGGAGAACCAGGGGGAGAAAGCAGTAGCTGCAAGCTCTGGTTTTGCTTAGCACTACATGTGAACCACCATTATATACAGTGTAGTATATAATCCACTATTCAGTAACAGCAATGTACAATGATATCTTCACATTAGATCTGGAAATGTTTTACAACTACATGGATTTCAGTGGTCAGGACCCAGAATCTCATTGCCTTTTCTCCATCATTGCTTTTTGTTGTATCTATGCTCCCACTGTCTCCAGTTTCTGTGCTCTTTGCTTCAGTTCTTGCAAAATATTTTTTTTAAAAAAAGAATTCTAGGCTTCTAATGCTGGTCCTAGAAGTCAGAAATGTCATTGCCAAAAGAGATTCAGTTAGCATTATGATGGTTTATGTGCTGAGAGGGAGAATTACATGACTGGTGAGGAAATGGGAATGGGAACGTAAACTGAATGGATAATAGATGGAGAGCAAAAGGGAAGTAAATCAATACTGGTACGTCTATGTAAATGACCTGGGTTGGACTAGATGACCCTTCTGGCCTGTTCCAACTCAATAATTCTATTACTCTACCAGTTGCTGGGGAGTAAACGCCAAAGAAAGGCTTCCGGGGAAACCATCAAGCTGGCAGTGGTTGGATTAAGGATGGAAATGTTGGTCTTATTCAGCAAAGTACTCATAGAGACATAAAACCATAGAGTTGGAAGGGACCTTGTTCTCAACATTGCATTTATACTGAGTTCTGGATGGTACCAATGGAAATAATGCAAGTCAAAAGTACAAATTATTGAAACAGGCACCAATTTTAACTATGCAATCAGGTTTCACAACACTGGTTCTTTTAATTTTTTGCTTGCCCTAACTCTCAAGCTTTTTATTAGTAACAAAAATCCTGAAAATATAAAATAAATTCGAGGCTTATAGAAAGCCAGTGCTTTACTAATGTCATACTAATTAACAATCAGTGAATGCCTGCCCAATTTTAAATTATTATTATTTTTAATGGCTGGAACAGGACGTTGGCAGGGGCTTGAGCCTAAACGGGTTAAGTGACATATTGGATTTGGACCTGGGAGACATCGCACAGTGTTGTTATTGCTGTGACCGTTCGTGTGAGCCATGTGCTGTGCTTTGAATTTAACTATTAAGCAGTGGTTAAAATTAATCCTGTGTGCAGTTACCAAGGGAGAAAGCAGGCCAGAGATGTCAATAAATCTAGTGTGGTTTGAAGCAAATGCCACTAAATCTTAGTTCTTTGACTGCTCTCTGGTAGTGTCAAGAGCTGCTCAGCAAGACGAATTTGAGGGAGGGATGAAAAAGGTACGATATTAAACCACAGCGCTGATAAGTTTAGTTAAGAGGCAGGAGACGTGTCCTTGCAGTGACATTCAGTGGCTGATATTTGTTTCCCTTTAAATAATATGCTGTACATCTGTGAGAATGATGGCTTGGTGTTTGTGACATTGCATCTCCACCAAGGTTACTGGCTCCAGGACAAGCAGTCTCTCCTCTCTCCCTTTCTCTCACACCCTGTCAATAAATATCCACTTGTCTGAGAAAGTGAGATACAGATTTTACAGCTGACACCAGAGCATCTTCATTTCCAGAAGCAATGAGTTTCAACACATGTGAACGTGAAAGAGTGAGTGTGCGTGTATGTGTGTGTGTTTTGGGGGCGGGAGGAATAAAAGGGATATATCTTTCAAGTCTGTCTTGTCAAAGAAAACCGTTATCCCTTTCAGACAAAAAAGCTCAAGGTCTGGCAACTATGTAACCAGGCTACCTTTCCCCCCAAAAATGAACACTCCCACTTCACTACCATTTAATAAATGCTTATTGTTAAACCCTAGTTTCTATAGACCGCTGTGTTTAAATTTTTTCTCCTTTAGAATGAAGCATTCTTCACAGCTGGCTTTTTTTAATGCCAAAAACGAAGGCTGCCCAGCTCATCATGTCCAAAATAAAAGGCTATTTGATTGTGCTCTCAGGTTCTGAGTATTTTGAATCAGAGTATGGCTCACCCACAAATTTCATGTACTGTTCCAACCCATGGTAGTGTAGTAATGGCAAAGGATGGAAGGTCTACCATTGTAACAGGAAAGATGCATCATTTTAGAGTCATAGCTCTAAAAGCATCACAACGGGAAATCTCTAATGAGGCACTTTTTGTGCTGCTTTTTGTTTTCCCACTATTGCACAATGCATAGATAATGCTTTTACCCTCGACTGTCCCAATATTAATTCATGCTCAAACAGTTATGCACAAACTTCCAGTTGCTGCGAATAATATTGAACTTATACACGTTTCTTATTTATGTTCTTATTTTAAAAATTAATGTGGATATCTAAACCCCCCTTTCCAAATCCTTGCATTGTTCATTGGGATCCTAGTGGCACATTACTGCATTTGATTAAGTACACTCACTCCCACAGGTGAACTTCTGTGTACTTGACACACTGCTGTGGTGAGATGTTCATAGGGCCTCTGTAGAAATTGCTGGCTGTCAATTCATGTCTTTGAAGACCCACCAAGAAATGTGGTAGCAACAGAGGTTGGCTATGGCCTTGAATCAGATGGTGCTTTTTTAAAAAAGCACTCTGCAGTGTAATGACTGAGAATAATAAAAATAAAAGCTTTTAGGAGTGGATTGAATGGCAGCCCATTCTCTTGCCCCATGGTGGGCCAGATGGTGGACCAGAAGTGGGGAGCAACTGCATGTAAAAAACAGGGATGAATTCTCATATGGAAGATAAAGCCTCCACTGGCTGTGTGTCCACAGCAAGTTCCAGGTGGGGAACAGCAAGGGAGAATGACAGAGAAGGATAAATAGAATACCTGTGGGTATAGGTAAGGAAAATGGAGAGGTGAGAGAAGGGGGCAGGGCAGGAAGTAACGGCAGTATAGAGACAGAACAGAATGGAGAGAGAAAAGAAGACCATAGCTGCCAAACCTTTCCCAAGAGAGAAGGGGAACAGATTAGCAGAAGAATAGGTGAAGGTCTATGGCAAGCCAGTGGTGAGCCAAGAAGGTGGAGACAGAAGAGTGAGGTAGGCGGGGTCCCCACTCTACAGAAAACTCAGGAATTACCAGGAGGTAATGAACCTTTTGTAATAAGCGAAATACAGATAGTGTCTTGGATCAACCGAGTCAGGGACTCAGCAGGTGAGGAGCTTGCCAGACATCTGGGGGTCTGAAGATTCTTGGAATTTGAAAGAGAAAGGATGGTAGCACTCACAATAGCTTTAAAAAATGAAAATACATATATTATACAATCAAAATACCACAATAAAATCCATAACCGGAACAGAGCATAAAATCTAATAGGAACCACAATCCATTCATTTAGTTGAATTAAAAGCTAAAAACATCTTTAAAAGCTAAAACAGGTCAGCTGCAATAAAACACAGCAGCAGAAATTAGTAAGAGTCTTATATGATGTTAAATCAGAATGGGAGGGTGTGAAAAAGGTTCAAGAGAAAAAAACAGTCTGGTGCTGAAAAGACAGTAAGGTTGGTGCCTGGCAAGTGTCTCTAGGCTGTGCTTTGGTCCCCATATGCTGTTGGACTACAACCCCCATCATCCCTAGCTAGCAGGACCAGTGGTCAGGGATGATGGGAGTTGTAGTCCAACAACATTTGGGGACCCAAGGTTGAGAAAGGCTGCCCTAGGGTGAAGTTGTGGAAGTGCTCAATCAACACCAGGAATAGACTGCCAAGGACTAGCAAACTGAAGCCCAGTCAGACAAGATGGAAATGGTGAATGGTTCATTCACCTTTGGTGGTTTTCAACTCATTCTGGATGAGTTTTCACTCCCCTCTAAAAGATTGTTTGAGGGTATGCTTTTCGCTAGGCCATGTCTTCGAATGCTCAAGGGACATCTGTGGTGCAAAGTGCCTTCCTCCAGTTGTGGCCTCTTCTCAGGAGGAGGCCTTGCAGTCAGTTACACAAATTTTTATTGTGTACTAAGCAAGAAATAGCAGCAGTATTGATGATATGGGCTATTCCTATTCAAACTGGATTCATATGGTATGAGTTAAGATTTAACAAAACTGACAAATGGTCAAAGTCAGAAATGGAAGCGAGTTATTTTGTACCTCTGAAACCAAGTGGAAATTATTTATTTATATTGTTATTTAGGCAGCTAAGAAACAGTGCTTCATCGCTAGGCATCTCCTTAAGTTCAGTTTTGTTTTGTAAGCAATTTATTATTTTTGAAGTAAGTATAATGGAGTTGCTTTTTGTTTATTTTTAATTAGCAGCTATAACTGAATTGTGATTAATGTAATTGTAGTTATTGTAAAATCTGCTCTTTAAATTAAAAGGGGGTGGCAAGTGTGGTTGTTGATGGCACTAGTTGCCATTGGTGAACTGCAGCCTTCACTGAACGAGGTTGGCTGCCTTCTTTGCTCTTGTTTTAGAGTACTTGACCATAGGTCCACCATCCATTTGATAACTGAGAGTAATCCTGTGTGTTCAGGTTATCAAGTGATCATTATAATTACCATCTGAATAATGCAGAATGTGAACTCACCTGCAAATGTAAAATGGAACTGCATTGCATTGGGTTGTATTTGCTAGCTGAAAAGGAGCTGTATAGTAAACAGATGTTTTCACCATGTTGCTTGTGAATTTTCACCCACTCTGACTCCAACCTGACTTGGTCTCCCTGCCCCAGTGTTCTAATTTAGAACACTGTAAATAGCTGGAACCCATTATTGCTATTTTCTCCCAACTATTTTGTTTACACCTAACAGGAACTATGCATATAAACTGCAAGAGTGGTAGCATTATGAATTACTGCCAAGCACATGAATTTTAAACAATGGCATGAGACCCTGACCCAGTTAGCTGCTCTTTAAGGTGTAATGTTACAGTTGCTAGTGCTGATTTAGGAGGTTGTTTTCTACATTTTGGCATAGGCCTAACAGACCCTATGGCACAAAAGACGGCCTTGACAGTTTATGGAGTCTAATAATTAGGTTTCAGGGAGACTAATCACACATTTTCAACTGCTGTTTTGGAAAAAAAAAACAAAAAACACCGACTAGCTTGCTACAGATGTTACTCTCCTTTAATTTACTGATGTGCAATTTTCTGTTCATAAGTCAAGGGAAAATGAGAGGAGCTGCTCCCATTGAATATATGGTATTTTAATTGACTTACTGGAATAAAGTTTCCAAATGGGCACATAGGGAGTTTCTTACATTATTTCCTTTTGTGGTAAGATTTATTGTTGCCTCCCTGTACACCACTTTGTACTTTCAATCACACTATATTCAGAATCCATAATGGTTTACCTACTTACTGGTATAATTCTAAATTCATAGATTGCCAAGGAATGTGTGTGCTTCATAATCCTATATTTCATGGACCATGTATCAAAGTATTATCTCAGTCTTTAGCTATCTTTCTTTTGTTGTAGATGTGGTTAATAGAAGAAATAAAACCATGTCATGGCAGTACAATAAACCTTCTGCTCACCCCGTAACTGAATTATTCTTGCTAATTACAATAAACATTCATTTTCTTGTTTATATGTACAGCCCCTCAAACTTTAAATTTATCATTTCCCCCTCTTACTTTTGATGTTGCTGATGCACATTTAATCTCAATTTATTTCAGCTAGTCATAGTTACAAAGCTTAATGTATGGAAACAATATTTATTCCAGCAGCTGTTAAAAATCTGTGGATATGGATTAATGTCAGCTTCTAAATGTGCAGTACTTTAGTTAATTCCATCCAAGGACAGATGATATCATCCCGTAGGAAGGAATATATTAGAAACTGTCAGCTGAAAGGTAGTAAAAGTAGGTGATATGTTATAAGGAGGACTAAAAGGTCATTCAAAGAAGAGATATTGCTAATAAGTCAATTAAAATTTTTGCACTGACATTTTACAAATTTCTGGGTAAGCTCTAAAACATTTTCTAAGCTAGCTAAATTCACATCCCAGATTGGAAAAACAGAAGTCATGTCTGTTCTCCACAAATCCTACAGGAGATGAGTGAATTGGGAGTCAACTACCCTGAGATAATCCACTTGGAGGGAGTGAAAAGAGGGGGAGGGGTTGATCATGCAACCTGCACAACCAAATCAGCATATTATTGAAGAGCTGTGCTTTGAAGTGGGGGCCCTGAACCTTAAAATGCCATTGGTTATTTTGTGAAAACAGAGACTATCTGATTTTGGATAGTCCCATTTTGGACTTTTTTTTAGCTAGAAAGCTATCTCATCCTATTCTGCCCTTCGATTTTATTATGACTCTCTTCCTGTGCACAGGGTTTGTCACAGCTTCTTGCCAGCATCAGCTGGGATTTGAACCACGATAAGACACTCTGGTCTAGACGGACTGCAGAGGCTTACACTCCCATGTTCTGCATTGGTGCTCCCTGACCTCACCTTCACTATAAATGCTTCTAAGTTTAGCCTTAGTGGTGGTGTTTGGATGGGTGAGGATTGCTATTTAGGCACCAGTCAGGCATTGCTCACCTGGCTTACTCCCTCCATGTCCAGTACCTGCTTTCTTCCCAACCCGTTTTCCAGCATATCTACTGCCTTCTTGTTTTCTTATCCTTTCATTGGTCATTGGACAGCCACCTTCAGAGGCTTACAGATATTAAGGGGGTTGCATGGCTGCCATCAAAAGGAGCAGCCCTGCTTCTCCACCCGGTTGTTCCTTTCCCTCTCCACCCTACTGGTAACTAGTGGTATTGTTGCATTGTGAGTTTATTCAATTCTGCAAATGACAAACAATAAAGTAGGGAGCGGGGAAATTTTCAGTACAGTGATATCACATCCTATGCTATTTACAAGATGTTGGGGTTGCTTAGAGCCTGGTAACCTGAGCAGATTTATGAAGGAAATTGACGTGTGCTTCCGACTAATACTTTTATTTATGTTTCATTTGAATGTTTACATTGATCAGTGCTCATTTTGTTTAAATACTGAGACTACTGAGAAATGGGCAAAATTAAGTCACAGGAAATTATTATTTTGTTTATTTACAGTTTTATTCAAGAATATTAAAACAGTAGACAAATATTATTAAAAGAGCCGAGACAGAGGAGGAAAAACATCATTAAAAGCAGATCTAAAAGTATACTGCAAAGTCTTTGTTTTCTATATTCCACCTCCTCGTCCTTGTCTGCACTTTTATGTGTATCCTTAGCCTTGTTAACTGCAGACTTGAAATTTCCTACAATGCAGAGTGCATTATATTCTGTTCCTCATATTGGAAATTTCATCAGTATTCTACTTTCCCACAGAATTGGAAAATTGTCAGCTATCCAGAGATGTTAAGCAACCATTTATTCACCTAGAATCTTAGAATCATATAATTGTAAAGTTGGGAGGGACTCCAAAGGCCATCTGGTACAACCTTGTGCAGTGCAGGAATCTCAGCTAAAGCATCCATGAGAGATGGCCATCCACCCTTTGCTTAAAAGACCTCCAAGGAAGGAGAACCCATCACCTTCTGAGGGAGTCCGTTTTACTGTTGGGCAGCTTTTACTGTCAGAAAGTTCTTCCTGATCTTTTGTCAGAATCTTCTTTCTTGTAACTTGAAGCCATTGCTTTGGGTCCTACCCTCCAGAGCAGGAGAAAACAAGCTAGCTCTATTTCCCATGTGACAGCCCTTTAGATATTTGAAGATGGTTATCGTATCTCGTCTCCATTTCTTCTTACCCAGGCTAAACATACCCAACTCCCTCAACTGTTTCTCATAAGGCCTGGTTTATATACCTTTGATTGTCTTAGTTGCCCTCCTCTGCACACATTCCAACTTGCCAATATCCTTCTTAAATTGTGGTGTCCAGAACTGGACACAGTACTTCAGGTGTGGTCTGACCAAGGCAGAATAGAGCTGGACTTCCCCCGCCCCTTCATCAGGGCAGTATACATCTGTTGATGCAGCCTAGCATTAGCCTTTTTTTGCTGCTGCGTCACACTGTTGACCCTCCAATGTCCTGGTGATGAAAATCTGGATCTCCCCCCCCCCCACATGTGTGGCACAACCTCAGCCATGGCAGGCAAGCGGAAACTCCACCTTCAGGGCACTCTACCTGCTGCTCCCCTCCACCACCACCAGGTACTGAGCATGAAAAAGAGGGCCAGTTTGCCCACCCACCTCAATCCCAGTGCACCTGTTTTAGAGCTGGATTCTGTATCCATCCACCCCTGCAACCTGGTACTTGAGCTCAATGGAGCTGTTTCCTGGCATACCCTGGTAGAAGCACTCCCTGCACCTGGCAGGCAGCAAGAAGGTGAACTTGACCTGCAGGGTGGGGTGGGCATCACTGATGACTCTTTGGAGCACCCCTAAAAGCAGCAGCAGCCTGAGCACAGAGGCTATGGCTGCCATCATCGCTGGGGTCCTTCCTGCCACCAGAAGAAGAGCAAAGCTGAGCTGCCTGCTTGGAAAAGAAGTAGTCATGCTTGGAAGGGAGGGAGGCAGCAGAGGAAGCACAGAATGCAACTCCAGCCTTCCACCATGATGGCGCTGTGCACATTTCTCTTGTTATGAGCATATTAGGGTATTGCGCTCTTGTGTGAACTTGTGCAAGAGTGTGGGACCAAAAGATGGGACATTCCAGTATCCAATCAGCAGCCGGGGGGAGGGGCTTCTGTAATTGTGCTAAACCAGGACTGTTGATGGGTATGTATTTTTGTAGTTGGTTGTTCCATCCAGGTGTAGAACCTTGCGTTTTTCTCTATTGACATTCATTGTTAGTTTGGAGCCAGTTCTCCAATCTGTCAAGGTCGTAAAGGTAAAGGGACCCCTGACTGATAGGTCCAATCGCGGACGATTCTGGGGTTGCGGCGCTCATCTTGCTTTACTGGCTGAGGGAGACAGCATACAGCTTCTGGGTCATGTGGCCAGCATGACTAAATCACTTCTGGCGAATCAGAGCAGCTCATGGAAACACCGTTTACCTTCCCGCTGGAGCGGTACCTATTTATCTACTTGCAGTTTGACATGCTTTCAAACTGCTAAGTTAAGGTCATATTGAATCTTAATTCTGTTTTCAGTGGCATTAACTACTGCTTTCAGTGGCATTAACTCTTGCTGTCAATGTGGTAGGCAGAGATTTGATAGGGTAAGAACCTCACTTTCTCGGCTGGGCTGCTCCATGGTGTTTTTGTTGTCATACACCAGACTTTGCTAGGAGGAGGGAGCCGAGTTTGTGTTCCCTATCTCACTCCAAATAGAATCTTTGGTAATGTCTGAGCATGACTTTAACAATTGAAAGTGTTTGTCTACCCAGTGAAACCAGAAATGGCCATTGCTTTTTCATAAAATAAGCAGAGACTTTGTCTAAATCATGTAGCTCTTGGAAAGCCAAATTAATTAGGCGGAGATGTTGCAGATTCCATGAATGAAGCCTTTTTTTCTTTTTGCTGCTTAAGCTACTTTAAAAGTTTAGCATATATATATAATTGGAGTACTTTTGAAATGTGCTTCAACCCTGGCAGTGAGTGATTTAGTCTACCATACTGCTGTTGCAGCAGTTTTTTTTTTAAAAAAAATCTTCTATCTGGAAAAGTCAATTTTATTTCATTCTTTTCATCCCTTTAAGTCTTCGTTGTATTATTATTGATGCATATAAGTGGCTTTTAAAAACATCTAGCCATCTGTGTAATATGTTTCTAATGATCACTCTTGATCAGATATTTTTCAGTATGCCACATTTATATTAATCAAAGAGTGAACTGTTTTCTAAATTAATGATATTAAAGTTGTCCCAGCTTGATAGTAGTGAAGGGGCAGTGGTGTCTTTGAAAAAGATTTGTTAACTTTAAGGACTTTCTGTTTCCAACAGACTCCTTTTGGGAATGAGATGCACCTGCTAGAAATTGAGTGCAGCAATACAAATTTATAGTGTTAATTTTTCACTCTTTCAATGTCCAGGTGCTGCTGCTACTGTAGATGTAACCAGAGGTCAGTTTAATTAAGATCGGCCCTTTTCTCTTGGATGATATGCGCTGAATTGTTGTCACTGAGGGCCTCTCATCCTTTTGTCCAATGCCAGCAGCTGGTGACAGCTTGGCAAATTATGAGTTTCTTGGCTTAAAACAGACTAAATTGCAGACAAAACAAGCCATCAGCTGAGTAAATACCGCACCTCTGTTTGGCTTCATGGGAAAGGAGGAGATTAGCATGAGTACTTAGTGTTCATAATTACTAGTAAGAGGCAAATAGTAGGCTCAGGCTGACTGGAGATTGTTCCATTATATCCAATTAACACCCACTTGATTGTTCTTAATTACTTGGGTTTGATGACAGCAGAGCAGACATGTCATTCTTCAAACGTACAACTACCACCTGGGTCACTGATATACCTACACACAAAGATAAAACATTAAGTTCATTGTGAAAGGGCTGTTGAATATTGTGGCTGTTATGTAATCATGGGTGGCGGGGGGGGGGATACAGAGTCTTTTGTTTATTTCTTAGCTCTTCTTCATGAGCTTGAACTGCTAAAATGGAATTCTCTTTCACCAACTTTCACAATGCCGGGGGGGGGGGGATGACATAGATATTGCTGGGAGATATTCTAAAATAAAGTGCTGGTGATAATCAGAAATAAGGTTAAATTGCCTGATTTGAAACTGGCAAAATGCTGTGAATGAAGAAATGCAACTTTGGGCACAGGGACTGTTTGTTTGTTTGTTCCTTGAAGTAGATTAATTTTCACCCAGACCCAAACACTTGTTTTTAAAATTCAGAAGGCGGGGGCTTTAGATATAAATGCCACAGCCATCTTTTTGCTTGCATTGATCCCTGGGCAACAGTAAATAGAAATTAGAGTGCACTGGAGCTAAAGTTGGAAACCTCTCTGTCTTGACCCTAGCAAAAACCACTGAGCTTTTTGTGTGTGTGTATTTGCCGTAACAACCCGGCACAGCCACTCTTCTGCAGTTTTATTGCCAAAGATGTGATAAAGTCAGTTGTGACGAGTGATAAAAGGACCCCCCCAACAGTTCATGTGCAACTATCCTTCCTTCCTTTTTAATTTTAGACTGTTTGCTTTAGCGATTTCCCTTTTCATTCAACTCCTGTTGTTTATAGCAGGGAACTATAAATATTTGTCCCTCTTTCAGGGAACCTCGTAGAGCCAAAATATGAGTTTTTCACCTTGAGCTGAAGTTAGCTGATTTCAGTTTCATGCGGTCCAGTTTTGTTTTATTTTCGACTGAATTTTTCTTGGAATCCTTCTGAGTCCACCAATGCTTGAAGTGTAGGAGCCAGCCTCACTACCTTTTATGCTGTGCCCTTAGCAACTTTAGAAGGCTATCAGATGGCATTTGTTGGTTGTCCCTTGGGGACAAGGAAGATGGGGCTTGTGGATTTCATTTATATTTTCATTTCATTTCATGTATTTATACCCCACTTTTAGGAAGTCTTAACAAGGGAGCTTACAAAAATGTAAACTAATCAATGATAGTAAAAACAGTCAAATATATACAGTGAAAGAAAGTGCAGCTAAAAGGATTCATGAAAGCCAGTCAGCACACAGATTTGTAAATTGTATCGCCTGTCTCCCCACCTTAGCTCCAAATAATTGAAGCACAAGGATCCACTAATTTGTGCTAAATTGATAAAGAATGCAAACTCAGGACCTGCTAAAATTTAGGGTACAACTGACCTGCGCCAAATGATATTGAGTGTGTACCCTTCACAGTGCTCCATGATTTGCTTTACACTAAACCCTATACTGAGTGTAATGCTTGAGAGACAGCGAGTTTTTGTAAAAAATGGTATCATCAAACACCCTCACTCAGTGCAATTAACATTTTCAGATATAAAGGATTTTGGTTGCAATTTGGCTTTATCCACCCCACCCCAGCAGTTGCTTTCCCCCCTAAGTTTAGAGGGATGCCTGCTTGGTTTCATCATGGCATCTTTTGGGGGGGGGGTGTAGGAGGAAGAGAGAAAGAAAGAGGGAGATACTCATGTATATTCTGTTGTGCATATAGAACATGCCAAGTGGCCCTTTGAATTGAGGTCATCTCTAGTGGGATAGCTTTATAATTCCAGTCTATTCCTTCCTTCCAGGTGTCCTTTAAGGGAGCGCTTTAAGAAGTTGTACTCAATTTAACTTAAGACATAAGTAATTCTTCCAATTCAGAGCAATGGCTCAGAACCTTAGTAAATGTTCGTCGTGCTAAGAAATTATCTTAGTTTCCTTCCCAAATGTTATTTTATGTATTACTGTAATGGCCTTGTTCTCTTAGATATGGTCGAATGGCTATATCAACCAGGCTCATTTTTATGCTGTCTCTTGGTTTCTTCAGTTTGCCATTCAGGCATCAAAGCATGTACCTTTATCTAATTTTCCTGGAATCTTTCTCTCTCTCCCCCCCCCCGGTGTAGTTCACACATTTAAGGCTAGTACAACATACCACTGTTGGCTTAAGGGGAGTAATATTGGGCCCAATCAGAGGTACATGGAAGGGGACATGTCTGGTTTCATTTGCTGTTCTTTTCTTGCGTAGACCTACTTGCATAGACCTACTTTTGTTGTTAGTCTTCAATGAAACATCACTGCTTTTGTTTTCTTTTTCAGAAGACAAAGCAATTTAATTCCACAAAACCCTTAAATCCCTCAGTCACTCACTATTATAAATTCCTGTATATACTACTGTTACTTAATAACCACACATATTAAATTAAAATATTTTTAAAAACTTGTGTGTCACGGGAATTGGGGTTGCTTGTGTGTAAACCTCTAGCTGTTCCAAACTGCTTAGGGGCGATTGTGTCTTTCCCTGACTGAGCAGCCTGGGTGCTGCTGCTGCTCAGTCGCTCGACGAATCCGTGAGTGAGCGTCTCCTAAATTTCCTCCAGCATAAGAGCTCCTTGACGGACAACCTTCACCTTGCCTCTCTGCGCATTACCCTTCTGTGCAGAGTGGGCGTGCCTAGTGGTGCCCCTCCACCCTCCTCACTGATTTCACTGCCAGAGTCTCAGAGCCTTTCCTCCGAGATGCTTTCTTCCTCTCCCTTCTTCCTGGTGTCACCTGGACATTCTTCCCCAGATGACGTTCTCTCTCTACCCTTACTCGTTCCTTCTTCTGCAGAGTCTGGAAGCACCGCCTTCTCCCTCTGCTCCGATGTCAGTTCCCTGACAATGTGTTTTGAAAATGTATAGTACAATGTACATACAAAGCACGGTGTTTCAGAGTGTGCACTGGACCAAAATATAAATGGAATTGCTTCTAAATTAACAGCAAAGGGCATTCTTAAGTGTGAAATTCCTAAAGAGGAGGAAAATGTTTTCACTTTCCCAGTTCATGATGAATGTTAAGCCCAAACTATGGCTTAGTACGAATGAGGAAATGTGCAGGTTCCTTGACAGAAGATTGTAGCCACTTTGCTGCTCCCCTGGGCTTACTGCCATCACACTACTTTGAGCTAAGCCATGGTTTGGCTTAGCATTATGTCTGAATCAGGGCTCATGGCTTTTATCCCCCAAACAAACAACAATTGGAAAGTTGGAGGACAAACATTGGCTACTCTCAGGATTCTTCTGGCAGTTAGTTACAATGGATGCACATGTTTACAAGCTAGGTTTTATAAACTGTTTTTACAATAAGAATAGCATAAAGTGGCATACAAAGATTTAAAACTATACAAGAAACAATATAGAAGAGGAAATGAATAATTTTTCCAGTTACTTGCAATATAATATGCGAATCGAGCCCATATTTATGAATTCAATCTATGATCCTTTGCATGTTTACTTGGCTGCATTCAAGACAGTGAACTTTCTTCAGGGTAGTCATGCATAGGATGATAATGAAAATCAGCACATAATACGTTTATTATATTATTTATATATTATTTTTCTTAAGTCAAAGCCCAGCCCAAGTGGTTTATACATAGAGTGAAAACAACCAAACATTTGCACCACATGAATACAAGCAGCCCCTGTTTACACATGTTCAATATGTGTGCGGCCATGTATAGGCGCATTGCGCCAAACCCAGAAGTGACATGGAAATGTCATAAATAGGTCACTGAAACTTCACTAAGAGGGCAGAAGGGGGGGCTGGATGGGGTGTTTACAAGCTTTTTCAATGGGTTTCAATTACACGCAATTTCACTGACGCGTGTGGTGCCTCAGAATGTAACCCCTGCGTAAACGGGGCCTGCCTGTACAAAAAATGCAGCCCTTTTACAATAAATTTTCAGAATCCCTAAAAATGAGGAAGAGAAGCTGAAACAGTAATTCTAAGATGTTGCATATAGATATTTATGATTTTAAGTAGCTTGGGTTTTTGACTTGGGCTGTAAATTTTCAGGCATTCATTTTGATGATGTGGGCATTAAACTAGCAAAATGTCACATTAACTTATCTGAACACTGATTCTTTATTCAGTCAGTTCTTGTGAGGGGTGGGTGAGAAGGAAACAGGCTTCATTTATATTGGTAGTCCCCCCCCAAACTTAAATTACACTGAAGCATTTGGGGAGGATGACATGTGTGCATCTTTGTCATATCTTTTATCATCACTACCATTTCTCCATCTAATACAACTTGTGACAAACGTGAACGTTAATTACAGTTAACAAAGCAATGTGATGTGAAGTGTTCATATATTTTTTTAAAGGAAAGAGCCAACCCAATCAGTGAGATTTCATCTTACGCTGAGCTTCCAGTCAAAGTTCAGAAGTCAGAAATCAAGTACCATCAGTTATCAAATTATGTTAATGATTCTAATGAAAGCTTCTGGTATTTTGCTCAACACTGTGTTACTATTATGGTTACTAATAGGACAAGAAAAGCTGATAGCCGTGAATAAATTAAAACTGACTGCTAGTGTTCTTTTTTCATATTTGACAATCTGTTTAGTTACTGAGAGTTTTCATGTAGGGCTCGTGTTAGGGTACAGAGTGTATATTTTAATCATATTAGCACACATAAAAAACGACTTTCACATATTATTAAGGCTGTGGGATGCAAACCATCAGAATAAAATAAAATCAATGTGAAAGGCCAACACATACCCGACAGTTGTGCCTGGGTTCTGACTGAGGATTGGGCATCCAGCGCCATAGAGATTCCAGGTCACTGTACAGAGCTCATGATTGCATGAATGCCTCCCCCATCCAGTGCGAGAAAAGCCCTAGAATTTTCCATTAGAGAAAAGAGATGTGGAGTGAGGGAGAAGCTAGCTATGGGGAGATGGTGCCAGCTTTCCTAATGCTCCAGAAAATTTGCATGCACACACAGACTGCAGGAAGTTGCAACAACTTTCTGCTATCCCAACCTATATCATGCCAGCCCCACCACTTGTGATTTTATTTCTATTTTTACCTTTACCAATGTTACATTATTTCATCACTTTTAGCTAATGATAAATATACAGTGCAGTCTTTGTTAGGTAGTTTAGCAAGCATCTTAAGTTGCAAATGCTGCTGGACTTTGTCAAATGATCACAGCTATTTTTGCCAGTTTACATCTCTTGGAGTAAATGGAGTTCCTTCCAAACACTAATACAGTGGTACCTCGGGTTAAGTACTTAATTCGCTCCGGAGGTCCGTACTTAACCTGAAACTGTTCTTAACCTGAAGCACCACTTTAGCTAATGGGGCCTCCTGCTGCCGCCGCGCCGCTAGAGCACAATTTCTGTTCTTAACCTGAAGCACTATTTCTGGGTTAGCAGAGTCTGTAACCTGAAGCGTATGTAACCTGAAGCGTATGTAACGCGAGGTACCACTGTACTGGTTTGTAAATTATCTTGCCATATCTTGGATCATTTTTGCACCCTGTCTTAATGTTTCTTGAATCATTTTTGGTGCCATCGTTCCAGCTTTATGTAACAATTTACCAGGAAGCCCATTTAATGAATATGGGCTGAGGGCTCCTCAAGGTCGAAAAGGGCAGTTTACATTCTAAAACTAGGTCTAAAACCAGACTGGAGTGGATTCAAATAATAGTCTCATTCAGAAAACTCTGGAGCTGATACGCAGGCACAGCAGATTGAATACAGGTTGATAGGTCTTACTATTGCCAGGGTCAATGGTAGATTTATTTAACAAGGGCTTCACCACAGCCTCTTTCAGAACTTTGGGACCCCTTCCTCCCTAAGGACAGCATTGACTACTACTCATAAACAAAGACTATGGCATGCCAAAATTTGCCATTTTAAGCAGCCCATATGGACAAGAGTCAGCTATGCGCATGAATGTAGAAAGAGCCCTATGCTCAGCCCAGAATTCTTTTCTCACAGTGGCCAACCAGTTGGCTGTGGGAAGCCCACAAGCAAGACATGAGCACAACAGCCCTCCCTGTTACTGTTCTCCACCAACTGGTATTAAGAGGTAGAACCATCCAGAGGGGAAACCATCAGTAGCCACTGATATTCCTATCCTCCATGAATTTGTCTAAAGCCATCAAAGTCAGTGACCATCACTACCAATTGTGATAGCAAATTCCATAGTTTGTGCTGTATGAATTCCTCCCTTTGATTTGTCCAGAATCTCTCATCACTGAATGACCATTGTATGTGTTATGCACACAATATATTATGGAGCATTATGAGTCTGCCTTATGTCCTCAAGGCCAACAATCCAAAAGTGTCTTGACTAGACAGAGCGACTGTATCCTCTATCTCTGAGCTTGTTTCAAAAGTGGAATTCAAGTTAGAATGCATACAAGTGATTTTATCTTCACACACTTGTCTTCAAAACAGTCATAGTCAGCCACTGATGGTTCTATCATTTCCCTGCCGTTGTCTAATTGCAGAAGGCCTTTCATCACCTGGAAGAGCGTCATTTGTTGATATTGAGCAGACTGCTATAGGACTAATGGTTTTGATTAGTTTTGTTCCTTAAAATGGTTGGGATTCCTAGAATTCTGTATCTGTGTGAAGTCTATTCCTCTTGTGGATACGACAAAACATTTTATGACTGTGTGAGTTTTTGTATGTGACATCTTCCTTGCCAGATGCAGGAACAGAGTGGCCAGTTCATAGATCAACATGCTGTGAAAATGATATAGAAAAGGGAATTTTTTAAAAAGCACCACCTGATTACTAGAGCACAAGATGTATAATTAATGTAACACTAGATACTAAGATTGCATTCAGTAAGAGAGACTTCAGCACTTCTTGATCCATTTTATTTCTGCCACACCAGGGGCTAAAAAAAAGTAAAAAAGTAAATGCGTCAGTAAGGGATTTGACAGTGTGTTACGACAGTCATCAATCCTTGTGAGCCTTGTGGCCATAAATAAGCTTCATACCGCGCCACACTAAAGAGGACAGTTTCTCTTCTGCAGGACATTGAAAATGTCGCAGCTAGGGAATTGTTTGTCCCTGTCGCCACGACAACGCCACCATCACTTATCATTTACTTTCACACCAAGTTTTTTCCCCCTTTTCTTTTCTTAAAAAAAAACCCACACTGAGGTCTTTGTAGCGATAAAACCAAGTCAACATCGGCCCAAATTTTCAAAGCCGTTATTCTAATTACAATGAGGAGCTATAGATTGATGAGCTTAGTTTTTCGCAAGGACTGGTGGCAGTTAATTCCTGTGACCTGTGTGGCTCCAGTAGTCTCTTTTCGAGATGGAGTCTTGGAAGTTCGATTATTAGTGACATCTTGTAAGTGAGAAGAAGCTTATCTCTCCAGAGAGTGTTGATAACTTGAGACAAGGTTTAACTAGCAAGCAGCGAGACAGTGTATGGCAAATAAATAAATAAATAAATAAAGCCCCGCATTCCTGATTTTGCTGCAAGAGCACAGTAATGAGGAAATACCAACCACCACAATTTCACAAGTTGTAAACTCACTGGTAGCTTTCAGTTGTGAATTCTGGAGAAGCCTCTTTCACTCTGCTTTATCTGATAATGTGTGAAAATATTAGTCCTGCTGCTTCTCAGGCCTGAACAGCCAGTGCTCAGGGCCAGAAGCATTTGAATACATACAGGTTTAGAGACTTGTGAGAAATAAATGAGAATTGGTAGAATTTGGTTTCAACCTATGGGAGTGGTAATGGGAAACATTGCTTGCACCATCCATTTTCTCTCTGTGTTTTAAATGTACATTTTGTCTCTTTTGTTTGTGTGGAAACGGGAACATCTATGAGTTGCATGAGTGCAGCAGTTTGAAAAAAGAGATGCTGTGGTGACCATTTGTGAAAACTGGTTTATACCCTATGCTCTGTGATTCTATGAGAACTCTACATTTTAGTTAGTCCTATGCAGCAGTTTGAATCCCCGCAACGGGGTGAGCTCACGTTGCTCGGTCCCTGTTCCTGCCCACCTAGCAGTTCGAAAGCATGCCAGCGCAAGTAGATAAATAGGTACTGCTCCGGCAGGAAGGCAAACGGCGTTTCCGTGCACTGCTCTGGTTCGCCAGAAGCAGCTTAGCCATGTTGGCCACATGACCCGGAAGCTGGACGCCAGCTCCCTGGGCCAATAAAGCAAGATGAGCACCGCAACCCCAGAGTCGGTCACGACTGGACCTAACGGTCAGGGGTCCCTTTACCTTTACCTATGCATGCTTACCTGAGAATGAGTTTAACTGAAATGCAGCAGAGGCTTGTCTATTATGGTAAATGGGGCACAGTCCCACCAGCTTCTGTCTGCTCTCAGCCAGCCTGCACCTGCCTGCCTGCCTACGTACTGACAACCAGGCCAGGGGGTGACCCTGCCTGTCAGCTTTACCCCCTTAGCCTTAGTTTTGCTCTTGTAGAACTCAGCAGAGAGGAGAACGGGGACAAAATTATAATTAGTTGGCTCTGCCTATCATTAGCTCTGGCTTCATCTACTGTTGGCCTCCTTGGTTTTCACCCCACCAGTTCCAATGGGCACCAGCCCAGGGGATAGGGTTGCCACTGTATTTCCATCGAACTAAACTGTGGCTTTGCTTTTAACTATTATTTTGGGTCATGTGTGTCCAGTAGTGTTCCTCGTGCTGCTGGGAGGCCCTTTGATGGTCCACCAGAGGCTTCTGTCAGCAGAACAGATGGATAATTTCCAGTGCCATCTATTGTCTCTCTCACCTGCAGCTCTTCTGAAGAGTCTACCAAGTCATTAAAGAAGATTTTGTGGGTTTGCACAGGGGGAAATAAGCAAAAATTATCCCCTCCCCATACAGCTGACAGAAGCCTCCACTGGATCAAATATCTTATAACAGCACAAAGTATAATGTTAGATTCCCTTCCCTTCCCTTCCTTCCAATAATGATTTTTTGTGTAAATATATTAGGTACAGTGGTACCTTGGGTTACATACGCTTCAGGTTACATACGCTTCAGGTTACAGACTCCGCTAACCCAGAAATAGTACCTCAGGTTAAGAACTTTGCTTCAGGATGAGAACAGAAATCGTGCTCCGGCGGTGCAGCAGCAGCGGGAGGCCCCATTAGCTAAAGTGGTGCTTCAGGTTAAGAACAGTTTCAGGTTAAGAACGGACCTCCAGAACGAATTAAGTACTTAGCCTGAGATACCATTGTATATTAAAGTAGCATTGGAGTCCTGTGTCCCACCCCATGTGTTTTCATGCTATAAATGTTGGTCTACTCTACAGTGAACACATGTAGTTTGTTCCTTGCTGAATTTCACTGCAAAGTTGCTATCTTCTTAAAGTTCAATCTATAGAACTCAAATTTTGTAACTGGTAGAGCTGTTAAATACATTTTTCCTATCTCTTTTTTAAGCCTCTCCTTGTTAATTAGAAGTGTACATATTGGGAAATTAACTATGAAATACTAAAAATGATAAATTATTCCATATTTGAAAGTATAAATTAAAGGTTTAGTGTATATAAAATTTGTCATGTTTAATTGCAAGTTCAATTAAAATTCAGGATAATGATGATTTATACAGGTTTCTGTGTAATTTGATATTCATTAGCTTAGCCAGACACATGCTGATATTAGCTCGTTAATTATGTTTCCTTTTGTTGAAAGCAGCCTTGTGAAAGCAATCTGCTCAAAGTTTTCCAAACTCATTCTGCTAAATGAATATTTAGCAGCTGTTCGTGTTATTGAGATGGTCACTGCGGCTTCATTTCACTCATACATGGCATCAATCATACCTACTGTATGACAACAAGGTTTTCTCATTACAAACCCATTTATGAAGGTTATGGGTGACGTTAACAAGTTATTGCATAGCTGTATAACACAACTTTACAGTAATGTAGTTTACATTTAGTTTCTTCAAATAGCTTATGGTCCAAATGTTGGGAAAGTGTAAGAACACACTGGCAAAAATTACTCATATACAAAATATTGTAATTGGCAGTTGTAGTACTGGGGTTGATTGATTGATTGATTGATTGATTGATTGATTATGGTTTTTGAACACCAAATTATGGATACCTAAGAGCTGCCTTTTCATCTCCCAACCCCACCCTCCGAAAAAAATCTAAGTGTTCATAGCAAGGATATCTATGAAGCTGTTTTTGATGGTAACTTTTGAAACTTTCCCCTTTGAAAGTCTCTGTGCTTCTGAGCATCTTTTATAAATGATTGGCTTGATCTGGTCCTACCGTGCATACAGTATGCCTGATCAGAGGGATCTTACCTGGTGCTCCCCAGCTTTCTCCTACCTAGTACTCCCCAGATGTTGTTGGATTGCAACTTCCATCATCCCTTATCAATGGCCATGTTGGCTGGGGGAAGACTGTTGGAGAAGATGGTCCTAGGGGATAATAATGCCTCCCTGGCTTCTGCCCTTGGGATACATGTATGAGTAAGAATAAATACGTTATAGGGAATGGGAACCCTGTGTATATTTCTCATATATCTGTCTTCCACTTGGTCAAGGGATATGTGATGATGTATGGGATCCTTCCATGAATGGGAACTGTGCCCATTGTAGGATTGGATCGATCCCAGCATGTTTGATTTAATAACTGCTTTTTGTGTTGGGACCACAACTCCCAGCAACTCCAGGATTGATTATGGATAGTATTTGTGACATTGAACAAGGTACTTCCAGTTGCGCCCTTACAGTTAAGGGGATAGAACTTCATTTAAAATGCTGCTTCTCCTACACAACTGTTTCGTTCATCAAATTAGAGCTTTTAGTTCATTTGTTGAATATAAAAGTACTTACCTTTTAAGAGTATTGTTTTTCTGTGGCTTCATTCAATTCGCCAATGTTTAAGCAGAAAAAAGTTAATTCATATTAACAAGTCAGTACCAGGAAAACAGTTAGTGAGTTAAGTATCTGGGCCATGTAGTCATAATATTTCTGCTTGAACAGCTTGGGTTCTGTTGGAAGTGGCCTGTCGGGCAAAGTGTATTTGAAGAGTTTTGCTCATAAGCTCCGCTTCTCTTGATTAAGCGGTGCTGTCCCTTTTCTGTAGCTTTTCCTCTTCTATCACTCTTTCACTCAGCAGCTCTTTGAAGTTAGCAGTTATTCTGATCTACCTTGAGTACTAATTTTTAAGAAATCTAGATAAGCATGTAACTCCCCCCTCAAATCTACCTCCCTCCCTTGCAATGTACATTATGGTTGATGCCAACCTTCTTCTACTGCTACCACTACAGTTTTATTCCACAGTAGGCTTCTAAGTGGTTTACAAGTGTAACTATCAGTTAACAAAGCATTAAAATATAAACATCCATTATATCTATATGAAACCTTTGGGAGCTGTCATCAGTGGAGTTGCAACGGGGGCAGGGGGGGCGGTGCGTCCCGGGTGCCATGTCTGCGTGGGTGACAAGAAGGCACCCCATGGGGGCTCATGGTGGCATGAGCAGCCATCGCGCCACCGCAGCTGTATGTTGAGGTGTTAGACCAGTGCTAGGATGTGAGGTTTGGCTGGATGTGGGCAATAAATTGAGGCAAAATCCTGAAAAGGCAGAGGTGTTATGTATCCTGGGTTCTTACATCTGGGAGGTAGGGAGACAGGCTGTCCTGAATGGTGTTGCAGGTCCTCAGCTTCGGAGTGTTCTTGAATTCAACACTGTCACAGGAGACAAGATCTTAGAACTGATTTGGTGGCTAATAGGCAGCCAATCCCAGGAGTGAGATGTGCCCAGTAAGGGGCATCACTCACCACTCAGGTGACAGGCTTTTGCACCAGCTGCAATCTCTGGACCAGCTATAATAAAAACGCCAAATAGAGCACATTGTAGTAGTAAAAATGTGGTTACTAGTGCAAGTGTCTAAGCTACCCCTCTACAGGAAGGGACACAGTTGACACATCAAATGAAACTGGTGACATGCACTCTTGGCCAGGGAGGCCACTTGACCAGTATACCTTCCGCAACCCTATTTAGAAAACATATTTAGAAACAGCAAATCTTGCCTCCATTATTCATGCTTTAGTTACATCCAGACTAATGCACTCTAGGTGGGGCTGCATATGAAGATGCTTTAATTATAACACACAGCAAGAGCATACATGAAGCTTTTCTAGGTGCAAGAAACAACACCCGTGCAAGGAATTGCTTGTTGAACAAAAGCTCATCTTTTTGTGATACAACACAGAGTAATAGTTTTAAAATTATTTATAGAATGAAACCCCAATCCTGTTGAAAAATACTATCATTGCCTGCAATTCCCATTAGTTTCCCTAGACTTAAAGAACAAAGATTTGGCAGTTTTTCAGTAACAGAATGCTATATATAATTTGTCAGGGGACCTGTTGACCTTATGTAAATTTGCCTCTTTGAGAAGGTTTTGTTATTATGATCGCAGTTGCTAGAGTTGTGTAAACTTAGCAACAGTTGATATGTTACTGTCAGGTTTCATGAGCTAAGCTGCCCTCAAAGGCAGAATCAGCTCTTTGCAAAGTTCACACCTATAATTCAAATATATTATTTATGAAGAAAGACCACATTCTGGAACAAGCAGAAGGCTTCTGCTTCTGTCCTTTGGGGCAGCAATGACTTGGCCACAGTACTCCATGCTCTTGAAGACAACTTGGCAACTTCAGTTGGTCCAAAATGCAGCAGTCAGTTAGCTGGGATTCCATTTAGAACATATATATATATTACTCCTATTTTAAAATAGCTGCACTGGTTGGCAGTTCATTTCTGGGCCTAATTCAAAGTGCTCACATTAGTTGTAGAGTCCTAAATAACTTAGGCCCCATGTAAAGTGACTTCCCAGCTGTTCTCTGCTAATTTCCTTTTAGTTCCCTCCTTTGGAAAGGCTGTGGGATCTATAATGAACTAGTCGAGGGCCAATAAACTGAAACTCAGGCCAAACAAAAATGGGGTTCTGTGGATAGGTGGTTGTGAAGAGAGAGACAGTGTTCCAACGTGTTAGTCCTGCAAAGAATCAGATTCGGAGCCTGCATTTATTCCTAGATCCACCTTTGTTATTGTAGGCCCAGGTAGCTTCTGTGGTATCATAGGCTGCTATGCCATCTGGGACCTTTGCTGACTAGTGATAACCTAGGCAGAGTTATTGATACTTTGGTTGCAACTGGGTTTGCTAATATAATGCATAGTGCATGGGCATACCTTTGAAGACTGTTCAAAAAGAGCTGTTAGAGAGTTACACTTACTCTCTGCTATAAAGAACAAAGTCTTCCATCCGGGGTTCTATTTCTTGGCCAGTCTATATGCCAAGCCTGGGAGCCTGGCATGTATGTGTGTGTATGTCTGCAGTTATGGTATGGAACTGTGCAAAGTATCAGGTAAACTTTAACACTGGGACCATTTTAATACCTAACCCTAATAATCTTTACAGGACTGAAATTTGTTTTCATGCTCTCTGTTTTTGATTCCCGTTTCAGATTTGCAAGATAGAAATATACAAAAGAAAAAGAAAGAAAAGGGGTGTCCTTGTTTCTTTATCTGCCGCAACATTGCCTCTGAGCCGATTTCTCTGTCTGTCCATCCTGATGGCATGCAAAAAGCAGGATTAATCCTTTCCTTGTTACTAAATTGTGTCTGTGTGAAATTTTTCTGAGCTTAGTATGAATGATATTCCTCAAGAGGAAATTTATTCTTGTAAGGATTTCCTTAGTCCACCAAGAGAGACTCTTCCTGGCATTAGGGGAGCAAGATGTAGGCCGAGTGGAAATGCACCAAACTGATTTAATAGAAAAAGGTAATTCCTATTCAAACTGTATGGTCCCTTATTCATTTCTTCGGATTATCATCAAATTTATGTCACCAGCAAAAGGAGCTTTATTGAGTTTCACAGATATATTCCTTTTGCTTTCATTGTCATTAGTTGGCACACTGACATTTTCATATGTGTCTCAGCTAATGCCTCAAAATTACTCCATCTACAAATGTAACAATTGAACAGATAATTTTAATAAGATTCAGCTTGACTTCAGACTGCACTCCTTCCTTTTCTTTATAGAATGCAAATTGTAACCTGTTTTTAAAGCCGTGCAATGCAGTGAACTTTAATGGGATTTGACAACATCATATTAAGCACAACAACTACGCATAATGTACCGAAAAATTGGACGTGAAATTGGAAACATAGCTGAGAACAAAGTAAATTTACATGGTTTGGTAGTTTGAATGTCTGATATCATATTCTCTCATGCAAGCTCCATAAAAAGCAAGGGATTTAACAATGGATATCAGCGGAAAGTGCTTTTAAAGTTAAAGCTGATGGATGGCTTGTCAAAAAAAATAATTGCATTGGTTGGAAAGTCGGGATGCGTGCTGAGGGGGAGAGAACAGGATATACAGAGAGGATGATGGGAAGTGACAGTGGTCTGTCAAGAAGCAGTGGCTGCCCAGAGAAGTGTGAAGCCAGAGCTATAAGGTGGCAGAGTAGAACAGGCTGTCAGAGCGGGAAAGTGGCTTTAATACCCTGAAAAGCAAAGGAATCCGCCTGTCAGCCTTGCTCAGCCGTGCTGAAAGAGGAAAGGAACATGGCATAAAGTTAGAGACATTAAACGGGGAACGGGGGGCAGGGAGAGACCACAGAAAGCAAAAAGGGAAAGGGTGGGGGAGAAGAAAGCTGATGATTTTATTTGTATAGACAAATGACGAATTTTTTTTGGTAAGAAGCTCACTTTTGGCCACATCAGAGTGTTTTGCAATAGTGGGGTGTTGCGGATAATGTGGGCACTGGAACACGGGATGTCTGCAAAAATGAAACAGTTCATTAAAGGTCTGTAGAAAATGGGGAGGGATTGTTTCTCCTTGTGTGCCTGTTTCTGGCACATTTAAGCACACCACTCTGTCCTGTGACCTTCCGTTTACTTACATTGTGTGCAGCTGTACTGTGAATTGCAGCTATGGGCGTATTACCAGACCAATTGAGTGCACTTCTTTTTCTTTTTTTGCTGTGAGCCTGAGGCAGGTTTTGCATGTTAACCAAAATCTTTTAAGGTTTCTGGAGTTGTTTTTTCTCTCTCTCTGGCTATATCAGTTTTCAGCCTACAATTCTAATTAATAAATGTTAACTTTAAGAACAAGGAAACTCGCTGTGTTGTTTGGGCAAGCTATGCTTTCCTCTTAGCCACACTCCGAAGCCACACACTCTCTTTCACACATGTCCCTGTAGTTTATGGTAGTGTTGTGGCAATCAGTAATTATCACCATCAGCACAGCTAAAGCATCAGCAAAATCCCTGTGCTCATGGAATGGACAAATGAATGTATGGAGTGGAGATCAGGGTCGTGATGGCTAGTCCTGTCCTCCAAAGGTCCAAGGTCCCCTTTGCCCAGGATTGGTTTGTTCCCTTCATTTTTGTGGGGGTGGGAGTCTTTGTAAACCACCTTCAAAGTGTTGTTGAAGGGCAGTATATTAATCTTTAAACTAAATGAATAAACCTGTGTGCAGATAGGACCCTGCAATACAGAAGGGGCAGCAGTAGGTCCAGTAGGCATGATTTCATGCATCTTATGTATACAGTTTTTAATCTGAAATAAATAGAATCCAAGAGCATGTTTTGCAGGAAAACAATAATGGTTTTCACAACCTGTAGGTGATATTTGTAATATACGGGGAGGTAACCTGTGGGAACAGATTCAGGGTTGTAGGGAGAGGAGAGGGAGTGAAATACAGTCCTACATCTCTACTTGACATCTGTGGGAAATCAAATCTGGTGAAATCTGGGCTGGATTAAGAATGGTTATGGGCATTTAACAAACCTTGGCTATGGCTCACAGTAAGGAGAGAGCTTAACCACAAGTCTCCATTTGGGTGACACACTAATCCAAATCTTGGCGTAGCTTAGTTTATCTTAGCTCAGCATAGCAGGGCTGGGCAGCAAACTGGGCTGTTGACCATATAATAAATATTCATGGGGAGGGATTGTCCATGTGCTTTAATAGCAATAGTAATAGTAATAATATATTGTTTCACAATAAAATAATAATCTATTGGCTGTTGAGAATTAAAATAGATTAACCTGGGCGCAGGAGATTGCATGCAGTAACTAAGTTTAGCATTCCATGCAGCATTTGGACAAAGCCACCACCTTATATTATTTTTTGCAAGTACGAATATCTTGTATAGAAAGAGATAATGTTACAATACGTCGTTATCTTACAATGCGCTGAAAAAGTCATATGGTTCATTATTCTCCATTGAAGGGTTAAAATAAATAAATGTTAGAAACCCTTGAAAGCAATGCTTTTGCTGTGGATGGTATATAACGAAATCTTAAAGGTCTGCAGTCTTTTAGAGGTTATAGTGTAATTTTGTATCTAAGGGGCATACTGGCTTCCATTGCACTTTCACAAACAGTCTCCCTCTCTCTCCTTCCCTCCCTCCTCTTCAAACTTACTGTTCTTTTAAGGCAAATGAGACCTAAGGATAGAAGGGCAGTGAAAAATGTAAAACTGGCCAAGATGGATGGCAAAATGCACCATGCATAAATAAATTACGGGGGGGGGGGATGAACAATGATTGTGTGGTTGAAGACCTGGCTGAATACGTGTGTCAGGTGCTGATTGGAAGAATGATAAATGGAGTGACCTAACAAAGGATTGACTTCTCCAAAAGACAGGCCCTTTTAATGGATGGAAAGGGAGGAAGCCTCATTTAGAAGGGAAAGGCTGTTTGCTGTGCAGATATGACAAAGGGGAAGTCGACAACCATTGATTTACGTTCGGGAATGACAGTTGAAAAATTCAACAATAATCATGACAAATGAGAAGCGATGCAGTCAGAGGGGGAAAAAATGCCAATACGTTAAGCCTGAGAAGAAATGCCAAGGTCACAGGGAAAGGTTTCCAAACTTCTGCTTTTGACAATCCTAATGGAAATATTGGAAAGATGGGATGCAGGTTAAAAGGTACGGTTTGGAGTGAAGGATTGGAAAGGACATGAGTTAGTGCTGGTTCTTTCAAAAGCAGCTACTGAACATTTGCTGCACCTAGTCCTGAGAAAGGTTTTCTTCATGTCTCCTACTTTTTCTCTTGTGGGAATGTTAAAATGAAATAATAAGTGAAATCTAGGCTGGAAAATACAAATCTGAGTTCTTGCCAATGACTTCAATGAGTGTGGAAATGCCCTATTTACTATGTATGTGTTTATAAAATATATTGCCTTATTGGATTATTATTATTTTTTTTAAGCCACTAATCTAACAGTAATGCTGAGGTGTTTCTGTAAATATGTTTTCGCTGTGACTATTGACAGAATAAAATGAGTGTGTGAATTCTGCCCCAGCTGCTAAATTCTAAAAATGCCTTTTAAAAAGAAATATGAAGACACTGGAAATGAGGCTGCAAGTTTGTTTGGGGGAAACTATTGTGTTAGAAAATCAGTGTATTCGTTTGGAAGTTCTCCATTATTTTAACATGCGCTTGTGCTTATGCATGCAGTACTTGAGCAAGCTGTTATAAATAATTAGAGAAGCATCATCTTTCACTGACATTTCTGTATTTGCAGTAAGCATATCCAAGCAATGTTTGTAAAATAACCGCCCTTTATAAAAGAAATGAATGGGTATTTTTACTTCACTGTGGAGCATATTAAATGGCACAAAAATCTTTATTAAGCAATTTTAAAATAAGATGTGCTGGAGGGAAATATTTCATATGGCCTTGATTTGTCTTCTGTGGCCACTGGAGTAATGATCTGTGTGAGTCTGTGCTCACATGAGGAATGGCAGATATAGAAAGGGGGGAAAGAGCACAGTCTGAAGTCCACAAATATAAGGAGACAAAGCAATGATTAACAATGATGTGCTACCATTCTCCTATTTCCCCACCCCAGTTGGGGGAAGACCTAGTCATTTGGATGATGGTACTGGAATGTATCATTAGCACACGCGTGACAATTTTTCTCTTTAAATCCGTAATAGTATGTGATGTTTGAAAAATAATTATAATGGCACCCCAATCTTAAATAGTCCACAAGTTGGAAGCAATTAATTGTGAATTGATGTTAGCTCCCCTGTGTGCTATACATGGTGTATACCTCTTTGTTTTTACAACAACTGTCTGAAGTAGGTTCCAGTGAGGCTGCTCCAGGGAATGGGGATTTGAACCCAGGATTTCATTGTCCAAAACTCTTTTCTACTGTACTCCACTGACTGATCGAAGGCATTAACAAAGGACATTCACTTATTAACTAGTCATCATGCAGTACCTAAATACAGTGGTACCTCAGGTTACATACGCTTCAGGTTACATACGCTTCAGGTTACAGACTCCACTAACCCAGAAATAGTGCTTCAGGTTAAGAACTTTACTTCAGGATGAGAACAGAAATCGTGCTCTGGCAGCGCAGTGGCAGCGGGAGGCCCCATTAGCTAAAGTGGTGCTTCAGGTTAAGAACAGTTTCAGGTTAAGTACGGACCTCCAGAACGAATTAAGTACTTAACCTGAGGTACCACTGTACAATGAAGCACTGCCAAGTCTCAGTCATTGTCATGTAGGTGCTAGGTGCTGTACAACACAGAACTGCTCATTGTTTCCTGAGAGGGTTTAAAATCTAGAACCCAGCTCATGTTAAAAAATCTAGAACCCAACCAGGCAATCTTAATTCCACCCTTCCCTTTTTTCAAATCTCACAGCAGCTGTGAAATCAGCTTGGGCAATTGACTGTCATTTATCTTGATCCCCTTCCCTCCATCCACTGTATGGGCAAAATACAGGGTGAGTCATTTAAAAGAGGCCCGTGGAACGTGTACTCTGTGTCCATGGGGCCTCTTTTAAAGGACTCACCTTGTAGTACTAGCCTACCGTACAGGGTAATTAAGGCTTATTGAGGTGATGGAAGTTACAACACCTGATGTAAGTGCTAAGTCGAGGTGGCTAACTTGTGGTCTTCCAGATGCTGGACTGCAACTCTGATTAGCCCCAGCCAGCATGACCAATGGTCAGACGTTATGGGAGCTGACATCCAACAATATCTGGAGAGGCACAAATTAGCCACCCCTGTGCGGATTTATTATTAATAATGCAGTCCTATGTATCTGCTTAACTGAAAGACACTCACGTTTGAATAGGCATACATAGGATTGCACTCTTAAGTTAAATAAATAGAAAATATGGGACTTTAAAAATGAAATATTAACAGGTTAGAATGAATAACCAGCTGCAAAGTGGCCAATTGTGATAAACAATTGTGTTGGTATTTGTTGTTGTTTTTTAATTGAATTGATTGTCTGTTAAATAGTTAAACTTCCTTATGCCAGTTGAGATATCGTATAGCCAGTAGTAATTCCTGCTTAACGTGTAGTAAAACAGATTAAAGGTAAAAATGGGGTGGTGGTGGAATCTGAGCTATAGCATTGCCAAAAGATATCTAGGATTCATCAGCTGAGATACCTTTTTAACTTTAGAAATTGAGCAAAAAACAAGGTTATAAATGACTAGGGCCAGTTATTTGAGATAATCTGAGATCTATAATAGTTTCTTACAATGCCTCGTACACTTGAGGTTTGCAAAGCCAACCCATAGGAAACTAGCCTCTTTAGATTAAACATTTTCTAATCAGCTTTATCACTCATATCTGAATTTATCTTATTTGAGGAAAATGCCAATATATTAGCAGGCATATATGATACACAAGGTGACCCTACTAACTTAATGACATAATACATTATCCTTAATGAAGTCAATATCTTGTCTTTTAGCTGTCTGTCTATTGGGGCGATTAATTGCAGTGTCATTAAAGTTAGCTCTCTTTTCATTTGAGCTTGACAAGTCGCATAAAACTAATGTTCTTAGTTATCAGCCAGTGGAATAGGTTGGAGGATGGAGGAAATTGTAGGACAAATAAGGGGGTACTGCAACAGCTAACCTGAAGGAATTTTTCCAGTGACTGTTTTCACAAGCCGTGACTGCAGCCAGCAAAGCAGCAAAATGAGAGGCAGGCTTAATAACACAGTCAAAAAGGCTTTTTTAACCTCCAGTCCAAAGGCTTTCTCTCTCTCTCTCTCTCTCCTGGCTTTCTGTGTATTAAGCCCAAATTAGGTCATAACGAACTGTGAAGTATCAAAAGTCATTGCATTATTATGGTTTCAGGACTTGGGGGGGGGGGGGGGGAGATTTCCTGGAACGGCCTCATGAGGAAAGTTTAAATGACATTACCTATCCTAAACAGGTGCAATAAAGAATATAAAACGTGCATTTTTCGTTCTGCTCTTTGAAGTATCTTGTGTATGCATGTGTAGGTGTAAGAAGGAAAGAAGTTGGAAATAACCCCCCCCCCTCCAACCTTTAGAAGACTAATTTTGCATGAAATACAGTGTTCAAATAGCAACAATAAATATTAGTCATAGCTGATGGTAGGGATGTAGCAAGGGGTATTCCAGGGCTGGCTGAGTAAACAGAGTCACTCCCTGCCTTCCCCCCACCTCTGAAACTACAAGACAGGACAGCTGTAATTTACAGTGTGTTATCTTTGTCTATAGCAGCAAGATGATATGAAGTAAATCAAGGTACGAGTAATGAAAGACTGGAAATTTATTCCTTGGAGCACACTTTAAAGTGTAGTGTCTGTTATAGTGCCACTGCCTGAAGATCCCGAAATGAGAGTTGGATGAAGGGCAATAAAGAAGCATAGCGGCTCATGTTAATGTTGTTTGTCTGAGGTTAGTAATTGGGTTCCACTGATGAGTTGGGTGAAGACAAAGTGAGGATCCTAGCAAGTATTGTAAATCTTACATTGTTGGAACAAGAAGCAATCCTAACAGATATTGATCCTTCCCTGTGCCTAGAGGCGAGGGAAGAAAGCAGCGTGTGCTGCTGAGCCAGTGTTGTTTTCAATAGGACCAATTACCTTAGCGAGACTGGGGACTCTGCATGGAGTCATGCCAGGCTTGCAAATTGTGAACGATCAATTACTAGACACTTTTAGATGCATTTCCATACTGCCCCCCCCATCATAGCAAGTTAGCTTCCTGTATTAATTTATTCAATTTTAATCCTCAAAGCATTTATCAAATTCCCCCAATTGTTCCGTTATTAAAATATTCCAGTTCAGCGGAAATAAATCTCTTATGCTGGTGTGTTCAGAAATGAAGTAGAAGGGGGTGGAGAATACAAAACAATATTTTGTTTAACATGACTTCACTAATGTTAAGCCACAGATTCCCCGTTTTCCTGGTCTTTGCCAACCATTTATTTATATTTATATTTCATAGGCAGATGACACACAGACACACCTCATGCAACCCTAAGACAATTCAGTAGTGAATGTGCCATGTTTGTCCTTATCAGTTTCTATTTATTCTCTGCATCTTAATGATTTAATTTTGTTTAACTGACCCTTGCGGGGGGGGGGGGGGGGGGAATAAGTAATCAGGATTTGCAACACACGAGTGTCCAGACTGATAGTTCTCCTTGAGACCAAAGAGCTATGTGTGTTATGTACTGTGCAGACATATGGGAAGCATATAAAAATGGATGCCAGGCTTCTATTTATTTATTTACCATCTCATGAAACACTTCCTATACAGCGTCCTGAAGTGATTTAACAATAAAAGCACCACATTTTTTTAAAAAAAATTTTTAAAACAACCTCCAATATAGATTGAGATAAAAATCTCCACTTTAAGAGACTGGTTGGAAAAGATTTTCAACAGGCACCAAAAAGATAACAGAGATGATGCCTGCATGATATGTTACTAACTTCGCCAAACCTTTATTAGGCATTACAAATATAGGCCATCATAAAGCATCCATATATGAAAATTTAAAATATATATAAATAAACAGCCATGTAAAATATGTAATAACGAGGATTTCCATTGGAGTTTCTAACCGCTAAATAGTGTGCCTTACATGTAACAGAGGGACGCGGGTGGCGCTGTGGGTTAAACCACAGAGTCTAGGACTTGCTGATCAGAAGGTCGGCGGTTCGAATCCCTGTGACGGGGTGAGCTCCCGTTGCTTGGTCCCTGCTCCTGCCAACCTAGCAGTTCGAAAGCACATCAAAGTGCAAGTAGATAAATAGGTACCGCTCCGGCGGGAAGGTAAACGGCATTTCTGTGTGCTGCTCTGGTTTGCCAGAAGCGGATTAGTCATGCTGGCCACATGACCCGGAAGCTGTACGCCAGCTCCCTCGGCCAATAAAGCGAGATGAGCGCTGCAACCCCATAGTCAGTCATGACTGGACCTAATGGTCAGGGGTCCATTTACCCTTTTACATGTAACAGGAGGGAGTTCCAAAGTGTTGGTGCCGCCACACTAAAGGCATAGCATGGTATTCAGCTAAGTTTTACTCAGAGTAGACGTGTTGAAATTAATGGGTCTGACGTAGTCGTGTTCATTAATTTCAGTGGGTCTATTCTGAGTTAAGAGTTGGCTGAATAACACCCACAGTTCCTACCTCATACTTAATGGACCTCCTGGAGGTGGCATCCGCAGGAGGCTCTTTGCTGGAGAGCTCAGTGACTGGTTGTGTATATATCGATTGAGACAATCTCTTAGACAGCGTTTTTTTCTGGTGGTACACACTGCTATGCAATACCAGCACCTTTCTCCCCCCCCCAAAAAAAATTGATGCCTGGCACCCCCTTCCTAAAGCCTGTATGGGCATAGCCAAGGGGGGTAGGGAGGCAGCTGCCCCCAATCAAGTAAATCAATAAAAATACTTACCTGAGGTTCTGCCTCCCCGCAACTTGAAGCCTGCATATCTGCTTCTCCAGGGGGAGTACAACCCTGCCAAAAGCTAGCAATTGGCCAGTCATCCACACCAAACCTTAATTTTCATTAGCTAATCTCCTCGTCACATCTCACCTTCAGTTGCCCCAACTTCCTCTGCCTTCCCAGTGCTGTGCATTTGCACCAGAAAAAGTTGATATCATACCTTTTGGGGATATTTTGTCCCAGCTCTAGCACTCTAGTTTGTGTATCTGATAGTGGGAAATCCTTCCTTCCTTCCTTCCTTCCTTCCTAATATATTCTGAGGCCCTTTCCTGTTAAGCCCCTTGGCCACACATGCTCAGTGGTGTGAGCACTGGGATTCTGGCAGCTTTCCTTATAAACTGAGATGGTTTCCCTGGTCTCCTGTCACAATGGACACAAACATTCTGGATGACCTCATAAAGACATCTCCAGGTGACCTGACTATGTTTTCTAGGCACCTCCCTTTCTTGGGGCCCCTCCAGGCTGGTGTCTGATGTCGCATTGCCATTGTATTTTGTGCTGTGTTCTTCGCACAATATAGTACCTTAGTGGCGGATTTATTCAGCTTTATTATTTGTTTCGCATGTTTCCCCAATACTTCCACGTTATTGCTATCTATGAGAGGCCCGGATAATATTGAAAGAAGGATTGTGTGAGACCAGACTAAATAAGTTGGTTTTGATTGATTTATTTAATTTGTATACCACCCTTCACCTGTAGATCGTAGGGCTGTTCACAACATAAAAATACAATATAAAAACACTAAAGGTAAAGGGACCCCTGACAAGAACAAAGAAACATACAAACCAATAACCCCCCTTCCCCACCCCCTCCCACAAACACATTTAAAAAGTGGTATAATATGTTAGTTTTTAATTTTTAGCAAAGACAATTATAGTTCTCTTCTGGCAGCAGACCCATTGGCATGTCTTAGCATAAGCTTTGGGGAGAAATCTTTAAGCAGTGTATATAAAATACGATACAATATCAAAAAAATTAGAACAATTATACACAACTAATTATATGTTTGGGTAGGTTTGCTAATTTAGCAGACATCAAGAACTTAATTCGTTCCAGAGGTCCGTTCTTAACCTGAAACCGTTCTTAAGCTGAGCTACCACTTTAGCTAATGGGGCCTCCCGCTGCTGCCATGCCACTGTCACGCGATTTCTGTTCTCATCCTGAGGTAAAGTTCTTAACCCGAGGTACTACTTCCAGGTTAGAGGAGTCTGTAACCCGAAGTGTTTGTAACCCGAGGTACCACTGAGTCCTGGCCTAATGTTAATAGGCAGGGAGTACCAAGGCATAGGGACGCGGGTGGCGCTGTGGGTTAAACCACAGAGCCTAGGACTTGCCGATCAGAAGGTCGGCGGTTCGAATCCCCGCAATGGGGTGAGCTCCCATTGCTTGGTCCCTGCTCCTGCCAACCTAGCAGTTCGAAAGCACGTCAAAGTGCAAGTAAATAAATAGGTACCGCTCCAGCGGGAAAGTAAATGGCATTTCCGTGTGCTGCTCTGGTTCGCCAGAAGTGGCTTAGTCATGCTGGCCACATGACCCGGAAGCTGTACGCCGCCTCCCTCGGCCAGTAAAGCAAGATGAGTGCCGCAACCCCAGAGTCGGTCATGACTGGACCTAATGGTCAGGGGTCCCTTTACCTTTACCTTACCAAGGCGTAAGTGCTGCCACACTAAGATGGACACCTCACAGATGTGGAACTGCAGATGGCAGCATTTGAGCTGGCACATATGGGGAAAGGAAATTTTTCAAGTAACCTTTTGGGAACTCTGAAGAGGGGCCAGCATGACAGCACATGCAAAAGTGATCTATATGGAGGTGCAGGTTCACAAAGCGGTGTTTCTGTACATTCCTTGGTGGCTTATGAGGTGCACAGCATCTTATGTGTTTCATGTATGGATATGAGAGCCTGAACTCTGAAGCAGGCCTGCATATGCATCTTCCTATTGGTTGCAACTCTATCATTTAGCTGTGCAGCTACTTCTTCACTGGCAGGCGGCTGTTGAGTACTTCTGTGAGAGTATAGGTCATAAGATCCCCTGTCTTCTGTGAAACATATCTTTAAAGTGTATATTATTAATACATGCAAAACTTCTGAAATAACTCCAGTGTTAAAAGAAACACACCAATGCTTGTCATCCATTAGCCTAAAATGGACAGTGCTGTTTCTACAGTGCTATGCAAAGTTGAGGATTTATTGGACTTAAGCCACATAATATCTGCATTCAATATTTGTTATGTTGTCCACACTAGAAGTCAAACCCTTCTTGACAGCAGTTGAGAGCAGTTAGGATAGGGGAAAGCTAAAGGTCAGTGTCAAACCATTTCCCCCAGGAAATGGTCATTTTCAGTTACAAACTGAGGTTTACTGGAAGATGAGCTGTGAAGATGAAGTATAAAAGAGGCTATATAAACAAAACCTTGAAGAGGAGATGTGTGTGTATGTGTGTCCGCTAGAATCTTTTTTATTGCCACTTGTTTGGGAAGGCTTATATAACTCACTAGTGACTTTGCCATTTGTGAGTAATGTGGTCATCCAAAACTCCCGGCAGTAAAAACTTTATAGCACTCATAGCATTGCACATCTAGCCAAAATATAAGTGATAGGCCCACAGGTTGAAAAATTGACTTAGTGTTGGCTGTAATACCTGCAGCTCCAAGCTGAGGTCATTATTTTTGACGGGAGGCAACCTCATGTCCGCAGAAACAATAGTTCTTGCACACTAAAAAAACCAAAAACAAAAACCCCTTCATTCTAGGCATAAGCCACAGCGCTTCTGCTTAAAAACAATTCTCTCTCCTCCACAGTCCATTTCAGCCACAGTTGCTTTTTAGTTTGTGTCTCTTTGTGACCATGTGTGTGCCACACACTATCTCCTTTGTCTTTTCACTGCCTACTAAAGACCTTACTCTTTTGAGTTTCCCCCCAATTTCCAACTGTGCAGTGGTACCTCGGGTTACAGACACTTCAGGTTACAGACGCTTCGGGTTACAGACTCCACTAACCCAGAAATAGTACCTCAGGTTAAGAACTTTCCTTCAGGATGAGAACAGAAATCGGGCGGCAGCAGCATGATGGCAGTGGGAGGCCCCATTAGCTAAAGTGGTACCTCAGGTTAAGAACAGTTTCAGGTTAAAAACGGACCTCCGGAACAAATTAAGTTCTTAACCCGAGGTACCACTGTATTAGGAATTTTCAAAATATGTTTTCATGGTTTTATCACGTCTTGTTGATATCTTGGGCTCCTTTGGGAGGAAGGCTGGGAAAAGAATGAATGAATGAATGAATGAATGAATGAATGAATGAATGAATGAACTTCCTTGCAGATGGGAAACTACCGTCCATAAATGCCTGAACATGAGTAGCTGCCTTATGCCAATAAAGACCATGGGTCCCTCTAAGGCAAGTATTGCTGATGCTGTATCCGGCACTTGCTCTCCAGTGTCTTAAACAGAGGCTCTTTCCAGCCCTTGTAACCAGAGGTGGTTTTGTTTTGTTTTGTTGTTTTTTTACTGAAGAAGCCAAGGATTGAACCCTGGGCTTTTATGAATGCACAGTACATGCTTTGTCACCTAGCTGCTGCAGTCCATAATGACAGCTGTGCTAGAGAGAAAGGGAATAAAATACCATAGTCATTTGTCCATTTTATTAATAAATACAGGCCATCTGCTTTGTTGCCCCATCACAATTCAGAAGCAAGGCTCTAGAATCATAAATGCATAGACTTGTAGTGTTGGAAGGGACTCTCAGTGTCCTCTAGTCCAGCCCTCTGCAATGTAGGAATCTCAACTAGATCATCCATGACAGTTGGCCAGCCAACCTCTGCTTTAAAAGCTCTAGTGGAGGAGAGTCCACAACCACCCGAGGGAGTCTTTTCCACTGTCAAACAGTTCTTAATGTCAGAAAGTTCTTCCTGGTGTTCAGTCAGGAATCTCATTTCTTGTAACTTGAAGCCATTGGTTTGGCTCCTAGCATAGGAGCCAACTCCTAGGGGCTGAGGTGCCTTCACCCTCCCCTAATAAAATATTTGAGGGTGCATTGCCATTCAAATGGTGTGTGTGCACTGTGTCATGAGATCAGTTATGTGGGGTGGGGCTTACCTCCCCCTCCCCAATATTTTATTCAAGTTGGCACCCCTGGCTCATAGCCTCCAGAGCAGGAGAAACAAGCTTGCCTAGAAACGCCTAGAATAAAGCACTTCTGCGTGCAAAGTGCTATTTCTTGTTTCACAGAAACAAGTCATCATACAGTTATACCTGTATCTGGAAACACTAGGGTGTGCTGTGATCTTCGTGTGGCATTGTACTGTCTGTTTCATGGTTAGAAACTGGTTTATGTTGGTCATTCCTGAATCAAAAATATTGTATAGATAGAACAAGCCAGTGGGACTACTGGAATGCACAACTGCTACTAAAAGAGAAAGCGCCTGCGTAAATGCATAGTGCCTTTCCCTCACCACTAAGAGTGGCTTCGGATATAGCTTTGCAAAATAGAAACAGGGCGCTCAGTTTCTGTGTGCTTACTATTCCACATATCTAAAAACAGCCTTTGTATTTATAAAGCCACAGACAGGCCACACATTCAGAATCAGAAGAATCTTTATTTGCATCAGCCAGTAGCCATAGCAATAAAATAAAATGTACTGAAGATAGAGGTAAAAACTTAACCATACAAAATACATTTTGGAGGTTTTCACCAATAATCAAATAATAGATCTTATTCTAGTTGCCCCTGCTAATTTTTTTTTGCAGTTTTTGCTGTCACCTCATTATCTTGATCTGCTAGAAGAAAGGGCACAGTAGCAATGGTTGAGCGACCTGGTCTGGATAGTACTAGAGGGGTAATAAAGAGTGCAAGCTGGAAGCACATGAGCTACTCAGGTCACACATTTCTGATACTAGAAGGCTAGGTTGTGTAAGACCTCCAGGCAGGCTTGGGTGTGCCCCTGTACTCTCCCCCCACCCTTGAAAGAGCATTTTGTAGAATGGGGAAGCGCATCTCTTGGCTTGCAACCAGTGAGTTTATATTCAGTGTAAACATAACTTGGGTTAGACATTTGAATCTTTCGAAATGTGTGGTTTTCTTTCAGGCAAGCAAAAACTAGAGCACCTACTGAGCTATGAGCAGTTCGGAGGAGAGCAGAAAGAGTGTTGCCTATAAACTTTGTGTTTATCATACAAATATGATGGTATTTTTGCATTTTTATGATACAGCTAAGTGGTGAGCATCCATTTATGCCATCTCATCCCAGATGCCTATCATGCAAAAGTAGCTGTTAATCATACACCGATCGCCTTCCTAAAGCCTAAACAAGAAACTAGGGGCCACTAAAAACATGCTGCCTTTCATTAAAGAGGAAATTATTACCGTATATTTCTGTAATAACCAATAACATTTCAAATTACTCACGTTTATAGCATGTAATCAAGTTTATGCTTAACCTCTAATCTCTCTGAAGTAAAGTAATGGATGGTTTGTTAGTTAGCTGCTTATTGGAAGTTAAAGGCAGCTAGTAACCCACCTGACCAGTTATGAACTATCATAGCAACTGCTTTCTGTGGCTGATATTGGGTGTTATAAAACACATTTGGTTGCTTGTGAAAAAAATAATTTATGAAAGGGGGAAAAATTAGGACAGCATATTTCAGTTGCTGTACTCTGGCAAAGTAGGAAAGGGGGGTATGGGTTGCTTTTCAGCATACAATAAACATTTTGATTTACTGATGGGTCAAATGTGCAAAATATTTATCACTTGCTTTTAACTGTGTGCAAAGTCCCTTTCAAAAACAGCCACAAGTCCCTCTGTGGGACTGGATTAGATATGTAGGCATCTTGAAGTCTGCAGTGTGCAGACCTCCTACCAATGGATAACGAACAATTTCATTTTGGCGATACAGTACAATCGCATCTTAGGAACACTTAACTTGTGCTATTTTTACCTTGCACAGTTGAAGCCATTGTTTCCTTTAGTAAAGGTAAAGGGACCCCTGACCATTAGGTCCAGTCATGACCGACTCTGGGGTTGTGGCACTCATCTTGCTTTACTGGCCGAGGGAGGCGGTGTACAGCTTCCGGGTCATGTGGCCAGCATGACTAAGCCGCTTCTGGCGAACCAGAGCAGCACACGGAAATGCCATTTACTTTCCCGCTGGAGCGGTACCTATTTATCTACTTGCACTTTGACATGCTTTCAAACTGCTAGGTTGGCAGGAGCAGGGACCGAGCAACAGGAGCTCACCCCGTCGCGGGGATTTGAACCGCCGACCTTCTGATCAGCAAGTCCTAGGCTCTGTGGTTTAACTCACAGCGCCACCCACGTCCCATTGTTTCCTTTATTATTTAATTATTAGATTTCTGGTGCATGTTTTGGAATAATCCTCCTTCAGGTTTCATCAAATGCATCAACCACTACAGTAGCTCTTACCTTTCTTCAAGCACCTGGTGCTCCTTCCTCTCCCCTCCACCACCCTTGTTGGTGTTTTCCCTGGTTTATGGTTATTGTACACTTCAAAGTGACCAAGACACAGAATCTGCCATAGGGTATATACAAATAAATAGTCATGTTGCTTAATAGATAAGCTCCTCTGAGACAAGGGACAGGTCCCTCCACCAAGTCTATTCCTCAGCCAGTGGAAATTGGGGTAAAAGAGGAGGGAAAATGAGAGCTTGGGGGATATAACCATGGAGGAAGGATAGAAAGTTTAAGAAGAAGGGATGGAATAGAAACAGCCTCGGCCCAGTATACCTGAAGGAGCGTCTCCACCTCCATCCTTCTGCCCGGACACTGAGGTCCAGCGCTGAGGGCCTTCTGGCGGTTCCCTCGCTGCGAGAAGCCAAGTTACAGTTACAGGGAACCAGGCAGAGGGAGGGCCTTCTTGGTAGTGGCACCCGCCCTGTGGAACACCCTCCCACCAGAAGTCAAAGAGGAAAATAACTACCAAACTTTTAGAAGACATCTAAAGGCAGCCCTGTTTAAGGAAGCTTTTATTGTTGAATAGGTTATTGTATTTTGGTGTTTTGTTGGAAGCCACCCAGAGTGGCTGGGGAAACCCAGCCAGATGGGTGGGGTATAAATAATATATTATTATTATTATTATTATTATTATTATTATTATTATTATTATTATTAAGAAATACAACAAGAGGCTGGTGTCCTTCTTTCTCCTCAGCTTCCTATCCTACCCATAAAACTGAAGGGGCCCTTTACAGCCTTCGTTGTCCTGCTTCCTGCTCTCAGAGACAGTGATCGGATTCCTTGCTCAATGATTCCTCAAAGACTTTATTCCAAAAGTCATTACACGGTATAAACATTGATCAGGTTACAGGTTACGCAGCTCAGCAATTCAGAAGCAGGTACATGACTAGGCTTAAGCTAAGCTGTCTCAGTACTTGAAATGTCCCCTCGGCTCTCCTTTTGAAGAGCAGGGTGGGCACAGTCATTCACATGGTCCTTGTCTCAAGCAAGCAAGCAGGCACTTAATGTAAACATGTGTAAAGTGATATTAGGCAAAAAGTAAAATAGAATAACATTACTAGAGCTTACTTTTTGACCTCCTCTTTCTGGGCACAGGTTGGCATTTTCCTGGTACCCCACTTTCTCCAGAAATACAGTTCTGGTTGCTTCACCTCCTTTTGTAGAGTTGGGAAAGATTCAGAAGAGGGGATGATGAAGGGGATGGGTTGCTTCACCTCCTTACTGTAGAGTTGGGAAAGATTCAGAAGAGGGGATGATGAAGGGGATGGGGCCCTATGAGGAAACATTCCAGAATTTGGGATTTTTTAGTTTGGAGAAAAGGCAAGTAAGAGCTGACATGATAGAAGTTTAGAAAATTATGCTTGGCTTTGGGAAAGGGGATGGAGGAGATTTTTTCTCCCTCTCTCACAGTGGTACTCATGGACATCCAATAAAGCTGAATATTGGAAAATTCAGGACGAATGAAATGAAGTACTTCTTCACATAAAAGGTAACGGTAGAGGGACCCCTGACCATTAGGTCCAGTCGTGGCTGACTCAGGTTGCACCGCTCATCTCGCTTTATTGGCCGAGGGAGCCGGCGTACAGCTTCCGGATCATGTGGCCAGCATGACTAAGCCGCTTCTGGCGGACCAGAGCAGCACACGGAAACACCGTTTCCCTTCCCGCTGGAGTGGTACCTATTTATCTACTTGCACTTTGCCGTGCTTTCGAACTGCTAGGTTGGCAGGAGCAGGGACCGAGCAATGGGAGCTCACCCCGTCGCGGGGATTCGAACCGCCGACCTTCTGATCGGCTAGTCCTAGGCTCTGTGGTTTACCCCACAGTGCCACCTGTGTCCATAGCACATAGTTAAATGATGGAAGTTGCTCCCCCAGGAGGCTGTGATGGGTCCACCAACGTGGATGGCTCTAAAAGAGGATTAGACAAATTCCTGGAGGAGAGAGCTTTCAATGGTTACTAGCTAAGATGGCTATGCTCTTCCTCCACAGTTGGAAGGAGCAATGCTTCCAGTTACTGGAAATCATGGGAGGGGAGAGCGCTCTTGTGCTTATTTTCTGCTTGCAGGTTTCCACATGCATCCCGGGAGCAGAATCCTGGACTAGACGGGCCATTGGCCTTTTGTTTTTATGTTTGTGTTTTACGTTTTGCTTTGGGAGCACATTGTGGTTAGAAACTGCTTGTTATTCTATAAATAAAAAATAAAAAACATGTTTGGCAAGTAGATTTTGGTTATATACACCTGCTTCTCTTAATTTAGGGTCACTGGTAGGAAATGAAATATGCACACATGCAACTAAACATCCTTAAGTCGTCCTTACCTGAATCTTGACAGGGGCTAAGATATATGCCTATAAAAAGAGATGTCCAACCAGCTCTTAATCTAGTAGTATCTCATTTCACAGAGATCATTGGTCAGTTGTTCAACAGAAATAACTTGAACTGACTATTTACCTTGTTCCAGATCTGAGCCAGCGACCTAAAGTGGTGAGGCTACGTATCTCCCTATCAATCTTAGTAGCCATCTGATCTTTTCTCCCAAGATTTTCCACCCACGTAGAATGGTGTCTATGATTAATGTGATATCAAAGGGGAAATCACGCTGCTTACTAGCATGCCAATTAAGAGCCGTTTTAATTTGCTTCTGGTTTAGTAATCATTTGCAGTTTGCAAAGATTCTCATGTAACTTAGCTTTAATATTTTGTCTATCAAAAAATGAAGTATGCAGTTAGTAGGTTTGTTGTTATAGGCCGATCCATTGTACTATATTTCTCTCTCTCTCTCTCTCTCTCTCTCTCTCTCTCTCTCTCTCTGTGTGTGTGTGTGTGTGTGTGTCTTTCCCCCTCTTTCTGTGGGGAGGGAATGTAGGGTCTAACCACAGCTTAACAGGAAATTCCAGCCCAGCTACAGTTGCAATGTGATAATGCTTTATTTGGTTTTTGAGCAGGTTAGAAACTGATATCCCCATTATGTAGCATACTGTGAACTGGATGTTATTGTCTGGTATAAGGACAGGACATATTAGCGGTATCTTTTATTGCGCAATCTTCATTATAAAAGAACAGTGAGTGCTAAAATGCTCTCCATATGATAGGTAGGGTTACATTGTTCTTCCACTGCTGGCTCTGATTAAGGCTAGGATAATGAACAGTTCCTGCCTTTTCTGTCTGTCAGGAAACAAGGCAGATCAAGGTAAAATAGATGAGCATGTGCTGGCAACAGATTAAAAAGACCAGTCTAAAGTCCATTAATAATTCTCATATTTAGGATTTTCCTCTGTACTGTACTTACAGAATCTACAACATTTAATCTCTTCTCAGAAAGCTGAGAGAACCCTTACTTCCCCTCCCCCACCTCACTGCCCGAGTGATAGGCCTAGATTTTCCGAGGCAGCACATTTGTCTGTCAGAGCTGTTGGCTGGTGTAGTGATTTAGTTTCCGTCAAATGATGCCGGTGTCCGGTTGATGATATAGCCTTGCTGGATATGGGGAAATTTGTTACCTTTAGCTCTGACAGGAAGATAATTGCTGATGGTTAACAGAACTGTGCAGAATCCATTGGTTTTGTAGCAACACAAGCAATGGTATCTGCTTCAAGAAGTCAGTCTCTTCAAATTAACTTCTGGAAGCAGGTCTTTCATAAGACAAATTTTATTTTACTTTGTGCTGAAGTGTCTGGGGTTTTTTTCGTTAGCACTGGAAGCTTATTGATCCGAGTAACTAGGAAGAGTCTTATTATTAGGAAGATTTGATATTTGTGTCATCACTTTATGTCCTGGTGTTCTATTAAGTCTGCTTTCATTACAGTTAAACCGAGCAGGGGAAAGTCTTTTATAGTTAACCTTTGTCAGCTAAGGTAGAAAATTATAAATAGCAAAAGAAAACTGTAGTAGTAGCTTCCAGCAGTAACAGTAGCCTTCTGCTCAGGTGGTCAGAAGTGATACAATTTGCTTCTGTTGCCCTGTATAGGTTGTGTGTGTGTGTGTGTGTGTGTGTGTTTTGTGTAGCTGATTGCTCCTGCTTCCAGTGTGTTCAAGATCTGGTTTGCACAGGGGCCTACAGTACAACCCATATTTGCAGGGTGCAGATCACACATCTTTGAGTTGGGCACAGAAACTGGTTTCTAATGAATGGAGGCTGAGAGCAGTGCAGCAGGAATGACCCTAATCTTGTACACTGTGTGTTCATGGGTGCACTCAATGACTCCGATGTTTTTCTCCTACAATGTGACTGTGGGATGGGTGTTTTGATTCAACTTCTTCCTCTCATCGTAAATAAATCGCCTCAGTGGAATAAAGGTTTCACTCAAGTCTGAATTGGTTAAACTTAATTTATGCTATTAGAACAAGGAACTTTGGTTTTACAGCTCTTGCAGGTATAAATAGATAGATAAATGGTGTTGCTGTTAAAAGCAGAGGATCTCAAACTTTCTTGGAACAAACTTCCATAAGATAAGTGGGAGTAGAAGGCAGTGAAATAAATTGCAGTGGTAGTAGCAGTTGTTACTAATATTATAGCAAATATTATATTGTTTTTAAAGGGCTTTAAATGCTACTAGCGAAGGAGACAGAGTTGCTGCCGCACTGCTGTATAATCCAGTAAACATGGCATAAAAGGAAGAAGAAATGGGGGAGATAAAACTAAGAACATTCAGATACAGTCTGCTTAGGGCTGTAAGAAGGCAACAATTTCCATTCCAACCTATATTTGTCACAATCAGCACTGATTCTGTTTTGCTGCAGTTCAGTTTCTGCCAAAGTTTGCTGTCCACCATTTACTGTGAGTTACATATGCATAGCTTACATAACTTACATTCATTTCATTGTAAAGGAAACATCAAAGCAAAGTAAAAAAAAAAAGCCGTTATTTGCTTATCATTTGCAGACTTATAACAACGAGAAGGGAAACCAATCATATTTACCCAGTAAAGTATTATCAATTTCAAAAACAAAACAACTAAACCATACCAAAGTTGCTTTTATTTTTGCAATAGGTAACATTTCTGGGGTGGCTATAAAATGAACAAATTATTATGATTTCATAGCTTGTAAGTTAAAACTGTGTAGGCAGAATGGAGCTGCTTCACAAGCTTTAGCTGGACTCCAGATGGCTGAATTCTATTTCAGCCCAGATGAACTATTGCTTGCCTGAAGTTCTCACATGTCCAAAATATTATAGCTATTAAAGTAGCTGTGGTTTTAGTCCCCCTCCCCCATTTTTCTCTCTGCATGTATTTTGGTGTTGCACTACAATTTCCAGGTTATACTTGAAAATATTTTGTAGTAAATTAGATTGGATTTACAACTGCTTGCAAAAATTGAGTCTTAAGGGGAAATGATTAAAAGCAAAGCAAAATTTGTATTTTTTTTAAATAGTGATAGAATTCTAGAATCAACAGGAAACAACTTGTCATGTGGAGGAAGCACTACAATCTCAATATAGTCTGATGGATAGCATTCCAATCATTCTTGGGTGATCAGGAGCATTTTTACAATCTTGGTTGGTGTACCAGCTACAGCCTTTCATAGGAAAGGTGGATCTTAGCACATATCCATATGCTTTGGCTACATCTGGATTAGGTTATTATAACTTGGTTTGTAGTGGACTGTCTTTTGAAAATGTGCAGAAATTTCACCTGTTGCAAAATGTGGTACTTAAGTTGCTGACGACAATCCGGTTTTCAGATCATATAACACTATCATCATACCAACTTGATTTCCTCCCAGATTGTTTCTGGGACCATGGTGCAGGTCATGTGTTTCAAAGCCCTAAACTGTTTGGTACCAGGTTGTGTAAAGGCAGCCTCCTCCCATATGAACTTACCTCCAAGTTCATCTTGATGGGAGAGCTTCCTTTGCATCCCTCTGCCACCTGGGATAGAGGTACAAGGCATAGCTGTCTTATAGGTAGTGCATAGGCTGTGGATTTCATTCCCAAATGACGGCTCACTATGGCAAACAATCCCCCTCTTAATCTACCATAGCCCTAGGGGGGAAAGGTAAAATCTGAACTGGTGCTGAAATGATACCGGTGAAGGCACTAGGAGGATGTCAGTGGGGAAAATGCTCCACAGATGGGGAGCTACAACTGAAAAGGCTCTCTCCCCCTTTTTTTGGAGAAAGTGCTCAGGAGGATGGTTGCTGTTTAGCTCCAGGTAACACTTGGAGGAAGCAGATTATTGGGTTTCCAGCCTAGGCTCTGACCTAGTTTTGGAACCAAATCAGTCTTGGTCAGCCTGATGGATGACCTTTGCCAGGAAAGTGACAGAAGAAGCACAGTCCTGATGATCCTCCTTCATTTCTCAATAGCTTTTGATATCATTTGCCATGATGTTGAGGGGAATTGTAGACAATGAGGCAGAAAGAAATGCAGAAAACTACAGTGATAATTACATAATTGACAGTGGCAATTCACGAAACAGTTGCAACATTGTTGTTTTTTGTGAATTTCTACTGTTAATTATGTAATTATCACAATTCCAACCCATACATCCACCAAACAGCGTAACCCAGGAAAACATAGCAGGCATCTGATGAAGAGGCTCTTGTTAACATTATTTGGAATTGGAATGGTTCTTAAAAACTTGTTGACAGACCATAAAAACAAAAAAATAATAATCCACATTTATGCCTTGTTTAGTGAACAATACTTTACAAATTCTGTTTTTTCCTTTGCTTTTCAATAGACTTTTCCAGTCACCTGGATTGTATCACATTAAACTGCAATTTTTCCCTTCCTTTGTGAATGATCCCATAAGAGGAAAGCACATTTTTATTTAAGTATTGTCATCTATTTTTAGAATGCAGCAGCCAGTTTCCATGCGACAATGAAGCATTAGAAACTGTATTGATCTGCTCCTGCCCTATTGGACAGCACAAGTCAACTAACCTTTGACCTAGCATTGTTTGACTCAGATTTCTCAAAGTGACCGGTATGCTCTTAAAGAATTGCAGTATAAGTAATGTGACTTGTCCCGTCCTTGTGTAAAAGCTAGGAATATGCAGCTTTATAGCGGGAAGTAATGCAATAAAGAAGTTGTTTTTAATGAAATCCTTTGTGGCAGCAGCTCAAGTTTAATGACTTTAAAATTGCTTATAGGAAGGAAGGAAACTATATTGTGGAGTGAGTGAGTGATGCCGCTAGGATCTAAATTTAGAAGTGTTTCTGCTTTAGCAGAAACCTCCCAAAGAAAAACAAAGCATCTTTAAATTGCATGTTGTACTTCAAAGTTTTTAAGTTTTCTTTTCCCCCAACTGATTGTGCATCATTTTATTTTCCTTACTTGGATTTACCACTGTGTGACCTCGTGTTGTATTTTTTCTGAATGACAATGAAAGTAATTGAAAATATTGATTGGCAGTACAGTTAAGTTGTCAACACAACCATTTAATTTGTCAGGAGGACTTGTTAAATTGTCAAAAATCATATAAAAAACTCCTTCAGTCACTGATGATATACATTAGAGATGTTCATGAATCAAATGGCCCATTTTTGAGATAAGTGTTGAAGAAAAATTCTGAAATGGTTTTCTCCTGATACTTTTTTTAGATTGAATTAAAAATGAAACATCTCAATGTTACATGGCTGATAAACATTTTTTCAGTGGATGACAATGGGTATTTCATACTAAAAATTAATTTTCAGCATGCCAGCTTTGAATTTTTAGCATATGTAACTATTTTTATGAAAGCCTCTGAAATGTTTATATAGATATATTAAAATGATGATCAGACTAGTAAGCAAAATAAATGGCATTTCACATGTGGCAAAAACCTGCCTCTAACAATTCAGTTCAGCAACCCCTCTGGCCTGGTTTGAGATCCATCAGCACAGGCCTTTCTTCATAAATGCGGATGCATAAAGTCCAGATAATCTGCTTCATTTACACAGACATATTCCCATTATTCCGTGTGTCTTCTAAGAAAATAGACCTTACCCTCATTCTATTTACATATTAACAATGCACAGTCTTAAACACACATTTATTCCTTTATTATAAATACTTTTATCTGGCTTTTTCCTTGAAAATGCTAGCAAAGCAACAATGACAATAATAAACACAATCCCCAAAGAATCTGTCTGTCTGTCCATCCATGTACCAAAAATTCAAAAAATAGCAACAGTCAACAGAGTATTTTTTTATTCATCTATTAAGCAGCAGCAAGCTAAATCATAGCAGAGAGAGCTCTTGTGCCTTTATAGATGATAAAAAAAACAGTAAACAAAGTGGGTTTTGACATGGCAGCAACAGCAAGAATCAACAAAAAGGCAAGCTTCTCCTAAGGGAGCATTCCAAGTCTGACCTCAGCCATCAATAAGGCCTTCTTCTGCATCCCATTCGAATGCAGCCTTGATGTTGGTCCTCTCCAGTGGAACACCACATTCCGGCAGGCTCATAAGGCAGAAGCTGGTCATTCAAGTATCCCAATCCCAGTTTGAATCCATTTAGGATACCCATTTGAACACATCAGTTATAACTGATGTGTAATTTTCAGGGTCAGAGGGCTCTTTCCACATATTTGGGTATCCTTAAAAAAACCATAAACAAAACAGTGTATAATTACCTCTGTACTGTCACTGGGTGTAGGCTAAGGGCAGAATCTGTTTGTGTCTGTCACAAGCAATACTAAAACTTGAAAGCCTCATTTCTATCTCAGTCAGTCAGTTTGTTTGTTTATTTGTTAATTTTTTGTCCTGCCACCCTCCCCAAATGAGTCCAGTTGCCAGAGCAAGGAAGGCCTATTAGATTTCCTGGCATTCCAACACATGACACCATCACTCCTGCTCTGAAGTCTCAGAATTTTGCCATCTCCACTACACCAGTGCCTACATTCATTATTGGTTATTAATTTCAACACTACTTACATTCCAAAAGTGCTTTTAAGCTGTTTTATGTGAAGAATAGCAACCACCTTTGAAAGCAGCAAAAGTTTTGTGTCCCCATTTTTTAATTTGGGTTTTAAATAATAAGCGTTGGAAATAATAAAACAGTGAGACTATTTAGCAGACGTTGTTCATCCTACCTAGCCCATAATCATTTCCAGTAAAAACCTAGGTGGGATATTATAACTCTGGAAGCTTGAAGTTGGGTTTTTTTGAGGGTGGGCGTGGGGAACTGAAGAAACCAACAGTGCCAGCTCTTTGCTGGTGTACATGTTTTAATAACAATAGGAGACAGTGATAAAAGCCTGTGTGTTAAATATAAACATGCTAAATTAGCTATGTATTCATTATATTGGGGACTTTACATTTTAATTATGATTCATGATGTCCAAATTATAGGCCGACACAGGAACCTTTGTTGTGGTGGCTTTCTGCGATACATCTGCTCATCTGAGCTTTAATTTCGGCTGTTATATTACCTTTTACCCAATTAAGGTTTTGTAATCATTACCTCTGAACAAGGAAGTTATTCATGGGTTTCTTCCCACTGAGTACAACTTTGGGAGTACATGAAGTGGGTTTTGTTGTTGTTCCCCTGCACTACTATATAATACTGTGTCAGAGATATAAAAGTTTCTCTAGATTCCTGGCAGCAGGTAGAAGTAAACAACTAAGATCTTTGGTGACTTACAACTGTATTTTTATATATTAGTTTTCTCCATTTTATTCCTGCAATAGCCCTAGTGGGTAGGTGACGTGCAGCCACGTTTCCTGGGGACAGTCCCCGGATTTACAAATCAGTCACCTGACAAAATCCTATCATTCCTATTGAAGTTGAAAAGTGTCCCAGGATTCATTGAAAAAAATCTGGTAACCTTACGTTGAGGACCAGTGTGACTTGCCAGAAGCCACCTAGATGCTTCAAGACTATGGGAGGATTTTAATGCAGTTGAAGTCCAAACTGAAGACTCTATCCCCTACACACTAAGCTGGCTTTCTACCTAAATTTTTCAGGATGGAGATAATGAATCTTGATGCCTGGGACAGATCTCTATTTATTTTTAAACATAGCCACCTTAAGGTGACACAGCTTTGGTCATTACTGATTAAACACTTTTTGAAAAGATACCTCAAAGGATCAAAGATTAATATCCACCATCTGAAGCTGCTGCCTTTAGGGGTGAAAGAACATAAAGCAAGACAAGGTGATAACTTAACTGGACCAATTTGTTTTCTGGAAGTAAAAACTTTGAGCAAGCTTTTAGGTTTGGGAGAGCAAAATGCTGCTGCAGCTTGCTTCGCAATCCCCCCCCCCCAAAAAAAAACAAAGCCCAGCAGTGTTCCTGCAGGTAGGATTACAAATATTCTTCATAGAAGATAATACATGTTACTCTTTCACAGGGGTGCCAGTAACATGAAGTTGGTAACACATGTGTTTCCCATATGAATTCAGTGGTGTTTTTCAGACTATCCTTTACCTCAACAAGCACCCCCTCCCACATCCCCATGTATTTCTGTATTAAATTTAGGAATGAATACTTGGGTGGAAACTGTCACTTGGATAGTATCCAAATTTCTCAGGGTTCTGATTTACTCTGACTCCCCTTGAGCTAAAACAGAGGCCTTTTCTCTCTTTTCTGCGGCAGCAATTCTTTTCTTTTTTTTAAATTAAAAAATGGTTTTCTGGGTTTTACAAAAGTTGGTTTTAATAACCGAATGGTTATTTGTTTAATGTTTATCACTGTAAACCACATTGTGAATCTTTAGTTCATCAATCAAATATTAACTCCCCACCACATGCTTTTTAAAAATTTAAGTGGGTGATGGAAGCAAGAGGAGAACACTGCTTTGCCATGTGTAGAGGTAGTTCAATATCTCAGAGTCACAGGAGATACATTTACAAGTGGATGTAATTAAATGGTGCCAGTGACATTCTTTTTCTAACTTTTACAGCTGTGCCTGAGTGGGACTGTTTTCAGGGAGGCTCATGGCTGGAGAGAGAAGGAGGTTAGCCTCCCCATCCCATGTATTGTGACCCTGTTAGCAATTGGCCCTCACCTATAATTAAGTAATAAAAGAGCAGAGATATAGCTACATGCTAACCATTGAGTGTAATGTGTAGCTTGACCTTCACACACTCTATTTCTTCTTGCCTTGTTTGTAAGCCAAAGTGGTCTGGGTCAGACATAACTAGAAATGTTTTTTTTAAAAAAAAAAGAAGCTAGAAAGCTTTAAGATATGCACACCTCTGCACGTTTCAGCTTTGCACACACACCTTCATCTATGCAAGGAAGAGAAGGGATACTCCCATTCTTATTTTTGAACCAACCACACATAGTGGTTACACTTATAAACTGCTTTTTCCTCTAGCTAAATCAGAAGTTATAACCCCCCTCAATTTAGAACTGTATATTAGCCTCATTCCTTTCAAAATTAGGTTTAGTCTAGGTTTCTGGTGGGGGGTTATTGGAGCTATTCAAGGCTTAAATGTTAAAGCCGAGCTGAAACACTGTAAAGTAACAATTTTATTCTCATTCTGTGGAACTGAGCCAAGGACATGATGACTTGGCTAAGGCCTTCCAGTCAGTCTGAACTCAGAGTTTAATTCCCCGGTTATCTGTTGGATCTTCTTTTACTTGTATCTAAGCTATGAACCGCAGTGGCTCCGTTTACTTTGTAGCTGCAGACTGCTGAACTGTAGAATGTTGATATAATATTATTTGAAACTATTTTTATATGATGACTTATGTATCTGGTAGTTAAGCCTTGTTTTATCATTGAGTCATTGGGGTGGGACCTCCTGAATACATTGTCTTTAAAAGAGTTATCATTGCCTAATGTTTTTAAAATATGCAAAATAACGAACAGATTTTCACTAGAAAGTATTGCATTGTTGCATTAAAGAAAAAGGGACTGTTTCTCTGTTTCATTTTGCAGAAAGCAGGAGTGAGTTTTCTGCACTTGTAGCTGTGTCCAATCTTCTATAACTCTTCATTTCACTTTTAATTTGTATAGTGCCTTTCTATTACTATACGCAAGGAGGTTCATCTGGTAGAATGTGACCCAAAACAAAAGGTTGTATCCAACAATGTTCATATTCATGCAAGGCATCCTCTTGCACAGTGGAACTTCCTTTCCCTCTCCTCCCTCTGCGTGCCCCCCATCTGATCTGGGGTTTTCCCCAACCCCCAGAGCAGATTCTGGGGGCAAGGGATGAGTGGAAAGAGGAGAGGGAGGGGAAGTTCCATTCTGCAAATGGAAGTTCTTGCACAAACCAGGCAACTTGGCTGGCTACAATCCAAAAAGCGTAAGTGGGGTAGAATTAGTCACACACACACACACACACACACACACACACACACACAATTTTATTTGTATGTCACCTTTCCATAGTTCAAAGCATGCTCAAAGTAACTTACAACATGAAAAAATACATAACTGCAACATAACAAAAATAGTTGTAAGCAATAAATGAAACATTAAAAAATACACAACCCAAGTGAACAATTTCCACAAAAACCACAGCAAGATCTAAAATAAAGATACAAAAAACTATCAGCAACAGCCCCCTCCCCGCCCAACAAAAAATTGCAAGCAAACCAGCCCAAGAGTGATGAGCATATTGACTTCTGGGTTGACGCGATCTGGAAATGGCGGATTCCCTCCGAGCTCCGGAGGGAATCGGCTCCACTGAGGATGGGTCTTTGCCGCGCCGGCGACGCGGGGACCCTTAAAAACCGCAGGCGCGGAAGCCTGCGGACTGAAGACTCGGCGGGTGCCTTAAGCGCCCCCCCCTGATTCGCAAAGAGCCTTTTTAAAGGCTGCGGAGGGGATACGGGGGTGGCGTGGCACTGAGAGTCGATCGCTACCTCGGTGGAGCGAAGCCGCGAGCCATGACCGGAGAGCGCTGACTTCCTTCCTTGAAAATTTGGACTGAAAGAATCACCCGTGAGTAAGACGGATTGGGACTTTATAAAAATTTTACCTTCAATTGGAGACGACCGGGGGGTGTGCTAAAAGGAAGTCCGCACCCCCCCCCCCTTGCAGACCATCTAAGCAACGACATAAGAGATAAGCTGGAGAGCCTACCCTTGGCGGGGTGAGTTAAAAAGGACACTAACTTTCAAGATTTTACTAAAGGAAATTTTGTGCAGGAGAGTGGAGTTTTGGAAACCTTCCTTTTGTTTTAAACAACCCCCCCTCCCGGGCTCGGGAACGTCCTGCCTCTGTGCCTGCGTTAGAGCTGCGGAGTTTGACAGCTGTCAAAGCTGCCAAACGGGCGGTTTAAAGTGAGAAATTGCCATTTAAGATTCCTATGGACTAAGACGAGTTATAATTGAGCTGAAACTGTTGGAAACAAAGTAATAATAATCAGTTAAAGGATTGTTGGTGAAAAGGCAAATAAGTAACAAGATTCCCCCTAGGGGGAACTCTGTGAAACTACAATGGATACAATGGCTGTGGAAGGAAAGTTACTAGTGGAAATCGAAAGGATGTTTCAATTGGTGGGAATCTTACAGGAGCAGAGCTTGGCCATGAACAAACAACTTGAGACTATGACCTTGGGAACAGGCAACTCTGCTCTTTGTATTGAGGACCTTAATGAGAAAGAACCCACAGCTGATTGGGAAACAATATCTACAGAGCTGGAAGAGACTAAACAACAAGAAAAAGAAGAAGTAATCCTGGGAAGCAACAACCAAAAGTTGACATCTGTGGAATACAAGCAAGGAGACGCTGGGAACATATACACCACAAGTCTGCGAGAGATACAGAAGAAGAAGGAGGAGGCCCCAAGACAAAATGGAGTACAGGAATTTAAAATAAAGAAATATGATTGGGGCCTCCGTTTGGACTTAGACTTGGAAGAGATAGACTTTGTGGAAATACCTCAGCAGCTACCTTTGAATCTTCTTGTCGGAAGAGGACATACTTTGATGGTGAAAGAACTTTTCCCAGATCTGACGACTGCTATAAAGGACTACCAACAGGACAGGCGGAGAGGAACGGAAATAGATTTGAAAGCCTCGGACGTGAGGAACCCAGGCTGAGAACTTCGAATTTGGATTTTTATTGCGAAGGGACAAAAACCGGGGATGGGAGGGAGGGAAGAAGAGACTCTTAAAAACTCTCAAGACTTTTAGGTTTGGTTAAGATGACTCTTAATTAAGATAAAATGAAAATCGATGGAAGAGAACTTAAGTCCAACTTATGAAAATTAATCTTTATTATAAAAAAGGAGATAAGATGAATAAGATTGTTAAGAGGAGAAATATCAACTTGCTGACATAATCTTGAAACTGGGATGCATGAGGGGGGATGGGGGGAAGTCAGGGAACAAGGTTATGAAATGGGGATTTGCTGATTTTATACATGTTTTTGTCTTTTGTTTTTTCTTTGTGTATGTTTTGTCTTTATAAAAGCAGAAAACCAAATAAAAATTTTATAAAAAAAAAAAGAGTGATGAGCATATTTCCCTCATTCATTTGTTCTGTGCATTCGCTTTTTCTTTTGTTCAGTTTTTCATCTGAATTCTGGTTTTAGCTAGGAGAATGTATTAAAATTAATTCCAGAAATGGATAGTGGACAGGTTGTTTAATTTTTCAGTTCCTTCAAGTTTCCCCCTGCTCTACAGTATCTGTGGACACTGATGAAAACATTGCAAAACAATAAGCCATTTATCATGTATATTTAGTTGCATCAAACTTCTTTTAGTGCAGTGTTTTGCTGATGTGTAGACGCCATCATTCATATTGTTTTCTGTGTGGTATTTTACAAATCCACAGTATGACAACATAAATATGTACTGCTTTTTTGCAGTGTTTTATCAGTGCACATGTGTACGAGTTGAAACTGAATGTTGCAGCAAATTGTGCATGAGGCATAGTTTTCATTTTGAAAATGAGACCAGGATATTTGGGATTTCAAAATTGAGTGATAAATTCTAGATTTTTTTTAAGTATCTGTATGCAAACTATGGCAATAGGAATAGCAGATCCTGTCCAATATACTTTGAAGTAGAATGCGATGATCAAGAAGCCTCAAAATTCCAGGCAGTAACCACCCAGTATTGGTCGAAAATCTTCAGTAAAAAGTGAGTTTCTAGGATGCTAGCCTCTTCTTTGTCTTTCATGCTTCCTGTAAAAAACCCCACACAACTGAGTTATGTTAAGGCAGTTCTCACATTTACACAACAATCTTCAGTAGACAGTTAGACAGCTTAGGCACAAAGTAAAATGGATCAACTGCAGAAGACAGATTAAGCTGTCCATCACCAGAACCTGACGGTGGACTCTCTCCTACTAACATACAATTGTTGATGAGAATGAGGAGATTCTTCTTCCAGAACAGCATGAAACTTATGAAATTGTGTGGCACAATCACCACTCTTGCGCATTTGACAGGAATGAGTAGAATAAGCCTGACTTATTCAGTTTCTGCTACAATCTGTGTCATTTGACTTGCTATCTGCTGTGGCCAAAACTTAACATAATTAGTCATGTAATCTGTGTAGTTAATTTCAATGCATTTCCATGGAAGGGAAATGTATAAATAATGCAGAAAATATAATTATTTACATCACATTTTTGGACTAAAAGATCAATTGTAATGAATATTGGTCATATTTGCTAGCATGGGTTCCGTTCCTGAACTTTGGACAAACATGTATTATTGCAATTTCCACTTCTGCTTCCAACAGAATTCTCCAAATCTCTATAGCAGGTGTACTTAACTCTTTGCCCTGGGCTGGCTTACATTGCCATTCTTCTCTGAACCTGGCACCTATTCCTATACTAGTGATGTTCTAGTAGTCATATTCCAAGCTGTAATTAACCGGGAAACAAACAATAAATAAATAAACAAACAAACATATAGCATCATGACCTTCATGAGGAGGAGAATGATTGGCGTGTCTGAAGAAACATTTACTTGTGGAAAGGGAAACATAATTTCTTCAGATCTAGAACAGGGTTCATGTGTGCTCAAAGTGAGCCATGGCAATCAACATTCATGGAATTTTAACATAGAATTCATGGAATAAACCATTTATAAAATCAAAGTTCTTACCAAGTTGTCATTCTATTAAGTTGTGGTGTTTTAAGAAACAAGCACAGAACAACTGTTTATTCTATGTCCTGCCATTGTTCTTTTATGGTACTGTTGACATGATAAAAACAGCCAGCCAGCTGTCCATTTTTATTTCCCTCCTTATAAAAAAAGTGCAAAAATTTCTAATTCTCCCCCACATTGTTTATGTCTCCTGCACTTACAGATGCTGGATATTCACTAGAGAGCTAGGAAGGCAAAAGGAGTGGGAAGATTCCTTTGCTCCATCAAAATATCCAAGACAGTTTATTCATAATTTTTCCTTTATCTAGAGAAGAGACTAATGTATTTGTTATAATGTAAAATAACTAGTGCATATTACCCTAAAGCTGACAGAAGTGATAAATTAGTGGTGGTACATAGCTCTTGCACCTCTAAAATCCTATTTACCTCTTGAAATAGGTTTAAATTTTTATTCATCCAGGGGTGGGGGTGGGGGAGTGAGTGTCGGATGTGATCTTCCAGCAAACTCAGAAAACAGACGTTCCAGTTCGACCCAAGTGGTTGAACCCTGGTCATGGTGATGAGGGAGTATTGCATTAATCTTTGCACCATTTAGTCTCCTTATCTAATAGCACAGACTTATTCTTTGTAACTAACAACAATGAAGGGTGCCTTTAAGAAATCTCCAGTGAGCACCGAGGCATTACAGATTAGGTCAGTAGAACTGCTGCTAGGTTGAACATGATGGATGAGTAGGAGAATGAGTTTCTGCTGCACCGGTATTGTGAAATCTTTTCATTGTCACCAACAGGCCTACGAGGGGGCTGATGAATGAAAGAGCAAGTGTCAGAAACGCCCTTCCATGCCCTGGTACACTTTTAATATCTCCCACAGCTACAGGATGAGTATTGATAAAAGTAAAGTTTAAATATAGCTATGGAATGATGGGCGGCGATGATTTAAGGAGAACACAGCAACGGGGTTAGAGAGGGTTCATTTTCCAAAAGTGCATGGAAGGGAAGGAAGTTGAACCATGTGGATCAGAGAGAAGAGCAGGAGGCTTTTTATAAGAAGCTAATTCGATGAGGACGCTGAGCTCTTTGATGGATGAGTTACTTCCATCTGGTTGCAGTATATGTAATAAATAGCTGGGCTCATGTTTGACCTCTCTCACTTACTAGGCCTATCTTTTTCTTTTGGGATATCCAGGAGGGACTCTCCATTAGGGAGTAGGGAAACATCTGTGAAATGGGGAGGGGGAGTTATCTGGATAACAGAGCTTTGGGAAGTTTATCATGTTGAGTGGAGGGAAGAATATATTTTAAAAGTTACAGATTTATAAAGCAGTAGAGCCTTTTCTTTCTTTCTAAGCTGTTCCGCTTCATGGAAGGAGTGGGTGGCGCTCTGGTCTAAACCACTGAGCCTCTTGGGCTTGTTGATCGGAAGGTTGGCGGTTCGAATCACGTGATGGGGTGAGCTCCCGTTGCTTGGTCCCAGCTTCTGCCAACCTAGCAGTTCAAAAGCACACAAATGCAAGTAGATAAATATGTGCCGCTGTGGCAGGAAGGTAAACGGCAGTGTCCCATTGTGCCAGAAGTGGCTTAGTCATGCTGCTCACATGACCCGGAAAGCTGTCTGCAGACAAACGCCAGCTCCCGGGATCTGAAGCAAGGAGAGCACCGCACCCCATAGTCAAGTCTGACTGGACTTAACCATTCAGAGGTCCTTTGCCTTTACCTTTACCTCTGCTTCATAATTAAACAACTCTTGTTGACAAAATGTACTTTGAAGGTTTGCCGCTATGTAATCACTGTGACACTAACAACAACAGCACAGACCTGATGTTATTAGCCCAACTGGAAACCAAGCCTTAGGAGGAATGGTTGAGGGTGTTGGGTATGTTTAGCCTGGAAAAGAGGAGAATCATACCCTCAACATTTTATGCCGGATACAGTGGTACCTCAGGTTAAGTACTTAATTCGTTCCGGAGGTCCGTTCTAACCTGAAACTGTTCTTAACCTGAAGACCACTTTAGCTAATGGAGCCTCCTGCAGCTGCCGCGCCGCTGGAGCACGATTTCTGTTCTCATTCTGAAGCAAAGTTCTTAACCTGAAGCACTATTTCTGGGTTAGCAGAGTCTGTAACCTGAAGCGTATGTAACCTGAAGCGTATGTAACCCGAGGTACCACTGTACTGTATCAGTATCCTAATCCACTCAGTTCACACCCTCAACATGCAATATTTATTTTTGTGCCTGTTTATAAATGTTTTTTTTAAAAAAAGCCTTTTCCTCCTGCTTTTAACTCAAGGTTATTTTACTGTGGACAAAGTTGTTTTCATTGGAGCTTGGACTCACAGAGCTGAAAAGGATCTTAAAGTTATTGTGCCCAACCCCCTGCTCAATGCAGACTTTACAACAGGGACGGGGAACCTCCAGGTCTCTCTGTGCAGCTTTTGGGACTGTCCCTAGGCCACGTCACACCTCTCACTGGCCCTGCTCTTCTGAAGAAGCTGTCCTTCACATCCACCAGCATCTGAATTGTCTTTGGCTGAGATGCAACAGAAGGGTTTCTCAGGTTCCCTGTTTAGGCTTTGGGGTTGCCTTTCCCGGCCTTTGGAATGCTCGTTTCCATGCTGCTAGCCTTCTGATGCAATTGAAAGGAACCATCAGGCGTAGGATTTGCAGTCAGCTGCAATTTTAATAGGTTTATTGTTTAATCTAGCTTTCACTTGATTTTTGTTACCTGCTATTTTATTTTTTATTGTGGTTGTAATAGCATTCCCTCACCTCATTTTAAGTAAAACAAATTCAAATAAATATATCCCAGCCTCCAACTAATATGCTTTCCCCCCCAAGTCTTCTAAATCCTCATATAGGTAGGACCTTATTTCAGAATATATGTAGCAGATTACAGTGGTGCCTCGCAAGACGAAAAGAATCCGTTCTGTGATTCTCTTCGTCTAGCGGTTTTTTCATCTTGCGAAGCAAGCCCATTGACGGATTAGCGCTATTAGCGCTATTAGCGGCTTTTAGTGGCTTTTAGCGGCTTATCGGCTTATCGGATCAGCTGATAAGCAGCTTAGCGGCTTAGAAAAAGGGAGGGAGGGGGGAAACCCGCAGGAACTCGCAAGACATTTTCGTCTTGCGAAGCAAGCCCATTGACGGATTAGCGCTATTAGCGCTATTAGCGGCTTTTAGTGGCTTTTAGCGGCTTATCGGCTTATCGGATCAGCTGATAAGCAGCTTAGCGGCTTAGAAAAAGGGAGGGAGGGGAAAAACCCGCAGGAACTCGCAAGACATTTTCGTCTTGCGAAGCAAGCCCATAGGAGATTCGTTTTGCGAAGCACCTCCAAAACGGAAAACTCTTTCGTCTAGCGAGTTTTCCGTCTTGCGAGGCGTTTGTCTTGCGGGGCACCACTGTAATTTGGACTTGTCATAGTAAAGCCGGCTGTTTATTATTTATTTGTGTGATGGTGGACTCCAGACTCTTATGATGTCATAATGGCACAAAGTGATGGATAGCTGTCAAAGTTCAAAAGTCATGTATGGCATCAAGTGTGAAGCAGGTGGACTTGGTTTGTAGGGAACATCCTTATGGGCCAAATTGGGACCTGTGCTCTGGAGATTCCCCACTGCTGGTCTGAGGCCTAGGGAGTGAGCTGTTTTCTATCTCCATCATTATTCCAGAGTCTATCAGGTTCCCTTGCCCCTGAGAAGAGCCAGGTGCTGCAGGTTGTCAAGCTGCCTGGGTGAATTGGTCCAAGAAACCCAAATGTCCTGTTATCCCAGGTGTGTACGTCCTTTATTCTGATCTATGAAACTGTCAAAGAGATCAGGGGAAACAGCCTCAGCAGCTGTCACATCTAAAACCTGGAGAAGGGGACATTGTCCAGTATTCCCACCCCTGAGCTTTCATAAGTCACTACTGCCTTTTTAAAAGAATCATGTTAGGTATATAAATATTTTAAATAAATAAACACGTGTATTAAATACTTCCACCATTTGGAATCTCTGTCGAGTTTGAGGACCATTTTGAATTTCTGTCAAGTTTGAGGTATGGTTATGCCCTCAGCCTGCACTTCATTTTAATGGACAACATTCAAGGGTAATGGTCAATATTAAAGCACTTTGCACACTCAAAGTGCTCTAGAATGTGGTTTTGTAGGGATGATGATAGCGTGCGTCCAGTCGGGATGACATCTGAACAGCAGGCAGAGAGATGAAAGAATTAAAAGTGGTAAAATAAAACAAATGTTGACTTTCGTCTTGGTTGATCTGTTGAATACAGATGTTTAGTATCAAATGTATCATCGAAACCTGGTTTCTGGCTTTGGTGGGGAGAGGATTGACGTTGCTACAGTAAAACAGAGGAAGCAACTCAGCTCTTCACCCAGTATACATTGCCTCCAATATCCTTTTTCCGATAACCACATGTGGGGATATATAGCAGCTCTCTGCACAATTCACTTGCAGCAACAATATTTCGTCCCTCATGTTCCTTTGCATCTAATAACTGGATATCAATATTATTTGGGTCTTAAATGCATTTACCCTTGGTCAGTGGTCTGACCCACCAAGCCAAATGCAGCCCAACAGTCAATTATGGTGACTCAGCAGGGGCTCAGCAAACCTCTTGGTTCTGCTGCTTCCCTGGGACTGCCAAAGGAGCCTCACATAAATGGCAATGAAGTTAATAGTGAGATTCCCATCAAGCCAAGCTTGGTTCTGAGCCTTTTCCCTGAAGTTATGCTCCTTCTTGTAGAGATCCTGATATAGACCAAAACAGTGAAACTTCAGGCTTTGCTCTGAGACCTAGGAAGCCTGGATCCAGCAGCACCTTTTTTTCCCTGGCCACTACTGCTCTGCTTTTCATGGTGCCATCTTTTGCCTTCCACCAGATCTACAATGCCTGTCGCTATTCAGAATGCCTTCCTCTTCCTATGTAGGAAAATGCACAATTTGTCCTAAGAAACTGAGCATTCTGTCCAATAATAATAATAATAATAATAATAACAATAATTAAAAAAAAATTATACCCCGCCCTCCCCAGCCAAGACCGGGCTCAGGCCGGCTAACAACCAATAATAAAAACAAGTTTATTAAAATACAATTTAAAAAAGATTAAAATACAACATTAAAACATTAGGATGCAGCCTCTTCACAGGAGGAGAAAGGAAAAAGAAAGAGGGGGAGGGAATGAATCAAACTGATTTTAAGCCAAAGGCCAGATGGAACAACTCTATCTTACATGCCCTGCGGAAAGAAATCAGATCCCGCAGGGCCCTGGTCTCATGAGACAGAGCGTTCCACCAAGCCGGAGCCAGTGTTGAGAAGGCCCTGGCTCTGGTTGAGGCTAATCTAACTTCCTTAGGGCCCGGGACCTCTAGAGTGTTGCTATATATGGACCTTAAGGTCCTCCATGGGGAATATCAGAAGATGCGGTCCCATAGGTACGAGGGCCCTA